>NC_057813.1:488087100-488209600 GCF_018294505.1 Triticum aestivum
ACTTGATCGAACAAGTCAAGAGAAGAGCCGGAGGAGGAAGTGCCCACTCTTGACCTTTCCTCTTGTCTTCATAATTGTTTGTGCAGTTTAACTAAAATAAAATGACATCAGCACCTTGGCATTTTGGTGACACTGTACAAAAAAATTAACTTATCTCATGAAAGTGAGGTATGTAATCTATAAGCATTAACTGTGCAAAAATCTGAAGGTAGTAACAAGTTTCATCGTTGGCATACTGTCTGTGCAACAACATTAGAATGCCTTAGCTGAAAAATCTTTAATACATCCACAATCAACAGCTAACCCTGAAATAATCCAGTGACATTAAATGGCATTGCTTAAATTTATCGATGGCATTACACCGAGAGCGGCATTAGTTAAATGTGGCATCACTTTAGCAGTAGCATTGCTTGACTTGACTGCTGGCGTTATACTAAGGCCTTCAACTATGTAGTCGATGCCCAATGCATTAAAATACTACCGGCTGGGCAGCGATGCCCTGAAGATTTTACTTGGCACCGGTCTCACAATGTTGCATTCGTAGCCTGACAAAAAATGGGACCCAAATGCTCTATTCACATGAGGTTCCTTAGCCTGGTTAGCTCTTTGCAGTGGGCCATGAGCCAATTGTTTATTGCTTTCTACATTTGGCACCGGCTGGTCATCGGAGCTGCTACTTGCTCCGGTTCCCTAAAATTCTTTTATGGCACCAGCTGGGCAATGGAGGGCATCGATGCTAAACAAAGCAAAAGTGGATTTGGCACCTCTTTTGCCCTACATAGCAGAGGGCCTAACAGCAAAAAAGTAGCAATAAGAGCATGGGAGGCCCATTCGAACAGTGGGCGCACCAGTACGATGTACCTCCATGGACGCAGAGTGGTGAGGGAGGTATGGTTTCCCAGAGCAACAAATATCCAGGCAGCATATGTGGATTACGTCCCATTTTTGTTCTCTTTAGCCACCTTTTTCCTATGTGAGGACAACAAACCGATCGACCTGGTCATTCTCTATTGCGTTGTCATGCCTTTCTACCCTTCTTCAACCAAGAGACATGAGACTCATTCCTTAGCTACTGATTTTCCCCTTTTCAACCTAGATGCGGGTTCGAAGCCTACTCTCTTGGACAGTACGGTCTCCCTTACTTTCCTTATTCAACCAAGATATGGATTAGTCTGCATGAAGTAGGGTGTCCTTTAATAGTGCAAACTATGATTTTCGTCTATGTGGCCAGCAGAGCAGAGGATAGCAAATTGGGAAGATGGTGGAGTGGAAAAAGATCCACATGCAACGACGTGGCATATGGGGCAATATAACAAGGGTATGGTTCGAAAAGAGGTAGCATACCTGAGGGTCGGCGGGAAGTGGCTTCGCTCGTGGTCGTCGTCCTCCGCACACACTTCAACAGCGAGCTTGGGGACGGAGGCCATCCCGTGCGGGCGATAGGTATGAGAGGACGACCTTGTCGTCAATGCGTGACCTCGCTCGCCGCCGACGAGTGCGTCAACGCTGCACGTCCTTTTCTTCCCCGCCAGATCTGTGACCACCGGTGAGGAGGGAGAGAGGGGCCGTCTTTTTTAGATATGGAGAGAGGGTGGTAGTGTGAGAAGAAAGTAGGCAGCCCTTGGCAAGAAAGCGCTGAAGCTCCAGCCTATATATCTTTTTTATACTACTAGTACTGGAGGTGGAGTAGTGGTAGAGTAGTTTATATTTTCTCTGTGTACAATACCAGTTAGTCGTGCTTCAAAATTGAATGGCACGCCATTAAAAAAAGGTCGATAACTAATGCGGCACCTCGGGCCAACGCGGCCATATCACATTTTGCACGAGAAATTACACACCATGTTTCATTGACATGTGGTCCCGTTCCAACATATCAGTGAGACGACGATGAGTTGTAGGAGTATTTCTGAACGGACGTGTAGGCCGGGGCGCCTCTTCATGAACCGTGGCAAACTGGAAACCGTCCATCGACTCTTCGCCTTTCCCTCTCGATTTGGAACTGCTGTCGCACGCTCTTCCTCTCCCTCCTCCATTTTCCTTTAGCCCTTCACCCTTTCTTCTGCCATTGTTCGATCGTCTTCTCCATGGAGGGAACATGCCGGAAACAACCCCGTTATTGTTGCCCCGATCTGAAAGATGACGTGGTGGAGGAACTCATTGATAGGTGCGACGTCATCACCTCTTCTAGCATGTCAGGTTTGTTCAAGCCCATTCTTGACTCAACTAATAACATCATTACAAGGAACCCAAGAGTCAAGGAGCGGTTTGATCTCCCCTATATTCTTCGTCGTGACCCTGATGATTGGCGCCGACACGACGGAGGCCTCGCCCTGTGCAAGTTGATGCCACTTGATAATGATACGTATGATGTTAAGATGCCATCGCTTGAGGGCAAGGCTTGGGTAGGCGCAAATGGAGATTGGGTTGTTTACATTGGGTCCAACTACGAGTGGGAACTTGTGAATGTGTACACTCGTGACCGGGTTCCACTTCCAAAAATCTCAGCAGACTGTCCAGAGGTTGAGCACATCGGTATTGTACGCATGTTCAAATACGATCATGTGACTGTCTTCTACGGAAGATAGCAATTTGTTGAGTTCCCAAACGCTCTTGGAATTACAACAACTATGAAGTCGTTGCTATCTTCGACAAGCTTGTTGCTGTCCTTGGTGGTTTGACTCTATGGATATTGCTCAAAAAGCAGTTTCTGTACACGGATGAGTACTGTGATGCAATTCAATACGAGGGCCTTGTGTTTGCTGCCACCACTCGTGGCACTGTTTTTGCATGCAATCCTTATGCTTTCGGTACGTTTATCTTCCACCGTAATTATAACGGTTTCATCCACATGCATGCGGGTCAGCAAGTTTCCCTTTACTAATTAACCTTCTTCTTGTGTTTCCAAGGTCCTGTGAACATTCCACCACCCATACTTGAAATATTTTATAACCAAGGGGGAGATGATGATGGTGATGATCACGAGCAGCGCCCATATACTTTGTGGCGCCTGGCAACTAATTCCGATGGATCACCTCTTCTTGTATGTATACAACCCACTGATGATGTTACTGCTAAGGAAGCAGGTGTAGTCTCCCATGGTCGCACTCTCCGGACCTATTCCAACACCTGTTGCATGGTATTCAGGATGGATACTAGTGTGCCAGCGCCAACTCCTTCTCCCTGGTACAGAATTGATAGTCTTGGAGAAAACTCGCTCTTCCTTGGACAAAACTATCCAATGATGGTGAAAGGCGATCCAACTACTGTTGACACAATGTTACTACCATTTATGAGAAGCAACTGTGTCTATACCTCGGACATTTGGGTGGTTCCCTACCCTGGTACTGATATAGTAGGCCGCTTCATCCTGGATGATCAGTCCTGCGTTGGTCTCCAGATCGACAATGGATGGCCCGTCCCAGAGAATCACTTGTGGTTCAAAGCAAGCATTTCCAACGCCAAGGAATGGTTGAGTTGAAGTTCATTTCATTGCTTGTTATTTGTTGTGTGGTGAAAACTTTAGTATTTATAATGTATCCTCGTTGTCGATGTGGGTTGATGACCTGTTGTATGTAATAAAATGATATGCCTGTGATAAACTTACTAAATTTATGAATGGCTTTCGAGTCGCTTCTCTGAGTGAGTGGTGCCACGAGGCAAAAAAATATTTTCCGAATACATAATTGTACGTGCATTGCAACAGGTTATCGGATGAGGCCAATCAACAATAGTAGTACACTATTTGTACTAGCTTAACATGCTTCGCGCGTCGGGTGTGTTTTTTTACTGTAGCCATATGTTAATGAGCACCTCGAATCCTCGATACTAGTACTATATAGTAGGAGTAAATAGTAGGAGTAGTAGGGTGGCATGGGCCAGAACAAGCATTCAAGTCCAGGAGTACGGCACACGCCACCACCATGACATCCATCTGACACCATATTATTTCTTGGAGTCCGTGTCGTGGTTCTAAGTCTGACAGTAGAGTGGGGGGTAGGTATGGAGAGGCAAGGTCCTAGCTATGGAGAGGTTGTAAACACAAGAGATGTACGAGTTCAGGCCCTTCTCGGAGGAAGTAAAAGCCCTACGTCTCGGAGCCCGGAGGCGGTCAAGTGGATTATGTGTATATGGATTACAGGGTGCCGAACCCTTCTGCCTGTGGAGGGGGGTGGCTTATATAGAGTGCGCCAGGATCCCAGCCAACCCACGTAATGAAGGGTTTAAGGTACATTAAGTCCGGGGCGTTACTGGTAACGCCCCACATAAAGTGTCTTAACTATCATAAAGTCTACTTAATTATAGACCGTTGTAGTGCAGAGTGCCTCTTGACCTTCTGGTGGTCGAGTGAGTCTTCGTGGTCGAGTCCTTCAAGTCAGTCGAGTGAGTCCCTCGTAGGTCGACTGGAAGGTGATCTCTTCTAAGGGTGTCCTTGGGCAGGGTACTTAGATCAGATCTGTGACCCTACCCTAGGTACATGACTCCATCAGTCTGTGCTAGAGCAATCTCTTCAACCTCGTCGTTTCTCTAACTTCAGCCATCACGCGGCGGGCGAGGTGGGGGTTTGCCGATAGTCGGTTTCCTTAACTGCGGTCCCACTTGTAAGGCCAACTCCAACGCATGACCCCAAACGGACCTCCGTTTTGCACGAACTCCAATGATAATTTTGACTAGAAAAGCAAGAACAAAGAAAACAAGAACCACAAGAATACATTTTACTACTCCTATAAGTTGGATTAGTGCCTTCTCGATGCATTCATTGTTGATCTACGGAGGCTCGATCTTGCGTGCTTCTTTATTCTTCGAGTGTAAAGAAGTAGACGTTGCTTCCTCGCATCTAGTCTCATGTCTAGCCTCTATTCTAGTAGGAGTATCAACAAGTGCACTAATATCATCTCTAGCCTCTGTGCTAGCTAAAAGTGATAGAACATCTACTAAATTGCGCTCTATCAATATATGGATGTACTCTTCTTCCCAATACAAAAACTTGCATCCATGCTATTCCCTCTGTTGCACAATACATGCCTTCTATTTGTCAAAATATATATGTATCTAGACATGTTTTAGTATATAGGTACATCCATTTTTGGACAAATGGAAGTCAAGTATTTTGGAACGGAGGGAGTACACAATAAAAAAATTAAGTTAGCACAACTAGTCTAATCTGAGAGCACAACCGAAGATTTGGTCGGGTTCTTCCTCCTTTTGCCGACACGTGGGACATCCAGCATCCAGGTCGTGTCATGAAAGAAAATAGAGTGGTAGATGAAGCCACGAGATGTGCATCTTGGGTTAAACTATAAATAGAATCTTACTACTCTTGAGTAACTCCAAAAGCGGCCACCTAAGATCTTTATTGGATTTGTTATTCATCACCAGCACATCGAGGTGAAAGATGTGCAGGTTCAGTGGGTCCGCTTGCGTTTTCACTGACATGTGGGACCGCATGTGAGCAAACAGACGCTGGGCTCCGCGCGTCCGCTGGCTGGCTGAGAAGAGAGATAGAGGAGGGCTAAGCACAGTCTGCAGGAAAATTTTTCTACGTACCTCGATATAGGCTCGATATAGTGGGTTGGCATGGGCCATAACTAGCATTCACATCTAGCAATACGGCACACGCCACCCACACGAGTCCTATCCGACACCAATTTTCTTGGAGTCCATGCTACAACCATCTCTTCTCCCTCCTATTTTCTCAGCCATCGCGCGATGGGCGGGGTGGGGGTTTGCCGATAGTCGGTTTGCTCAACTGCGGTCCCACTTGTAAGTGAAAATGCAACACCGTACGCATTCCCTCTTGAGCGGCATGCCGGACCAACCGTGTGGGGCGCGACACGAACACGGCAGGCTTTTCCTTTTGAACTCATAACTTGTAAAATTTGGTTCTGCTCCATGGCGCGACTGATACATAGAAAATAACGTTTTTGCCTAGAGTAATGAGAAGTTTGGTTCTGGTGCCGTTCATGCACGGAGTACGTACGAAAATTATGAAGTTGATGCGAAAGGTAAGATAATTACTGTAGTATCATATACTACTACATGGATTTGACGGAAAGATAAAAATACATACGGATCCATCAACGACATCCTCACGTCCAAGAAGGCTAGCGTCCTATCGTCCTCCTCTTGCATGTAGTAGTCCTTGTGGATGATTTGCGCATAGACGTGGGTGATTATGTCGATGGTGTCTTGCTGCGCCAGGCGCTGCGCGGCGAGCGTGACCTCGAGGTGGACATTCTCCGGCGCGACGGCGGGTAGTCGCAGGGCCACCAGTGCATCGAAGAGGTTGTCTCCATAGTGGCCGTTGAGGGCTGCGGGCATCGCAGAGCCTCGGCGCATCGGCTGGAGGCTTATGTCAAAGTCGTCTGCGAGCTTCTTGACAACGGTGAACTTGTCGAGGAAACCGACGAGGACCTCGTCGAACAAGGAGACGAAGCTGTCGTCCAAGCGGCCCCTCTCCCTAGCGGCCTCAAGCAATACTACCTGGAGACGTTCCTCGGTGACGGGCCGCAGGCCGGCGTCATGGACCATCTGGCACCGTCGGCTGATGCCTGTGCTCATCGCCTCCATGGGTCTAGCTTAGCTTCTACTAGTCAACTAATCTTGCGATTCGAGTGATCACTCTTGCCCTTGGTTAGCATGCGTAGGTGCATAGGATTTCGTACTACTCCTTGGCTCTCTACTGCACCTGCCTTTGGCTGTATGATAGGTGGGCCAGCTACCCCCTGGGCCCACGTGTCATTCACCCAAAGGCAGTTGCCGTAAGTCAATGAAGCTGCGCCCCCCTCCGTGCCAGTGCAGTATAGTCATCTCACCGGACCCCTAGTTGGGGCCAAATGAGAGAAGTTTGATGTTTACTAGTTTATTGGTCCCCTTTGCATTTTGCGCCAAGTTTTGACCTTTGATTTAACTAATAAAATGTTAATGCATGTAAACAAAAATGTTGTGTAAGTCACCTTACGAAAACCAAATAATCCCAAAACACTTAGGCATGGTGCATTAACTCCCTCCTTTTTTTCTTATTTCGTGACATATCAACCAATGAGAGATGTGGGCCATGCATGCTTTCAATGACTTGAGACTACCAAATATGACATGCAGTGTTTAGTTCATTGCATGTAATCCTATTAGTACTCTAGTTAGCAAAAAAACATTAAGTTCTTTCGCCGATAGGAATAAAACACCATGTACTCCCTCCGTCTAGGTGTGTAAGTCATCTTACAAAAACCAAATAATCCCAAAACACTTAGGCGTGGTGCATTAAATTCTACCTCGTTTCTTGTTTCTTGACATATCAACCAATAAGAGATGTGGGGTGTGCATGCTTTTAATGACTTGAGACTACCAAACACGACATGCAGTGGTTAGTTCATTGCATGCAATGCTATTAATTAGCAAATGAACATTAAGTTCTCTCATTTTCTCCTCCTCCTTGGTCACGGTGCACAACCTAAGATGACTTACTCACCTAGACGGAGGGAGTATTATTTATAGAGGGAGTAGTACATTTTTTGTGACATGCATTACTAGATATTGCTAGTCAAATACTAAAATCTAGATGGACGTGGTAGTACTCCTAAATCCAGACGGTGGTGCTACTAGTACTAGTAGTAGTACTACCAATGTAGTAGTAGGAGTACTAGCACTGTACTACCCGTTGGTCAAATTATTACGTGCTGCTCCTCACAGTGAAGTGACAAGACCCTGCGCCGGAGATGACACCTGAGTATAGGCGCCATGTTCGGCATACCATAGTCAGCCTCACCGTCTGCAGTCACTATCATCATTGCTGTAGAGCTAGCCTGCTTACAACTAGCCCTGTTCGACATAATTTCCCGTGCGTAGATGCTCGTGCATTGCACGGAACACCAAGATTGCGGGTGGACGACTCCGGCAGCGGCCATCGCCCCAGATTTTTCCACGGCCTTCTAGATGTGGTGGGGAGGAGATAAGGATGATTGTGAGAGACAAGGAGTTGTTTGTAAATAGGGAACAAGTGCGGGCATATTTTTGCAAAAATGGAGAAGCTTGGTTTGTATGCGTAAGATCTAGATCCGACGGCTATTGGTGAAAGATGGGAGGCACAACATCATCACCAACTCAGGACCTGTTTGATTCGCACGATTTTGAAAACGCAGGAATAGGACACGGCAATATTAGAAGTTTTGAACTGATATTACAAATGTTAGGAGTAATGCTGCACTTACGAAGAGGGAATTACTAGGAAGTTTATGTAAGAAACTTTCGTTACTTTAGGTGGATGCAGCATTATCGTACAAACTAAAATCTACCGCCCTGACAAGTCACTAATGGGCAAATAAGTTTTCGAGTCTTTGGCCACTTGATGTTTCAAAAACAAATTCAACTTTTGCGGAGACTTTGTCATTTAGGCTTAGACGCTTGCGGTGATCAGCACACCATTCATTGTTGCGCCAGAGAACGCCAATCCTCATTACCTTGAGCACACTTGCCTCCAGAACAAAGAACCTGGCCAATTTAATATCAGACGTGCTTCCTCGGTAGTCGATCAAATCAATTTCTGTAAGATGGAGATCAAGGCATTCGATGAGATTGTTATAGTGCAACACATTTTTCACTTTCGGGTCTTTTTTATCTGCAAAAGAAGACAACATATCAGAGCAGCTGGCTGGATAAGATTGCCATGTCATCAAGAGGTACCAATATCATTCGCTCATACGATAGGGTTGGCTGGCTAGTGATATTTTTTCACTCTCTGTCTCTATCTCTCTCTTTCTGTTTCCTCTCATTTAACTAGGAGCACGTGAAGAGCTTGGGCATTTGTTGCCTTCCACTATGTGGCCGATGCCATATTTTGCAGAAGTATGCCACATAATACGCATCGATGTCAAATCAAAAGATTTTGGCACCGCTCTCGTGATGTGAGAGAGTTGGCACCGCTATGCACACAGACCCACATGTATAAACAAATCAATTAAACCAACTACACCAGCCTCTCACTCTCCCAAACAAGTGTTTTTTTATTGCCTCAGTCCTCTCTCTCCCACGCAGTGTTTTTTCATTGCGTGAGTTAATTTGGCACCGGAGCAAAGTAGGTGATCCAGATTGGGGCACCAGGTGAGCAATGGAGGGGCATCGATGCCAAATGCATCACAAGTGAATTTGGCACATGTTTTGGCCTACATAGCCCACTTTTGTACTCCCTCCGTCCCAAAATTCTTGTCTTAAATTTTTCTAAATACGGATGTATCTAGTTACATTTTAGTGTTAGATACATCCGTATCTAAAAAAATGTAAGACAAGAATTTTGGGACAGAGGGAATACTACCTCGTATTTAGTATAAAATTTTGACCATAGATTTACCTAAGAAAATGCCAATGCATGTCACTAAAAATTACACCATTTGAAATTATGTTCAAATATGAATCCAACGATATAGTTCTTAGTGACATGCATTAACATTTTGTCAGTTAAATCTATGGTCAAATTTTGATACTACAAAATTGGAAGAGTAAACCAGGACAGAGGTAGTACTTGCTCTTAGGGTATCCATAGAGTTACTGGAGTAGTCTAAGTTACTTTCCACTATGACTAGCCTAGGCTACTATAGTAGTACAACATAAAAATGATGCAGGTGATCACGTGAGAAAAAATACTAAAAACATTTCTTTCGGTGCAGTGCGTAGATGCAGTTTTGAACACTACACTTGTCATCGTAATTTGGGAAAATTATGAAAAAATTGAGCTACGTTGTGATTACCGTTTACTTATAGGAAAGAAGTTTCACCTCGATGAGTAGCTTCTCCGTGCACGGAAAGCATGTAAGGAATCCAACAACTTGATCCAGATTGGGGCCGATAGATTTTAGTGCTAAGATCTTCATTGTGCGCATGAACTAGGTCAAGCTTGTGGCAATCATTTTCTAGAAGACGGTCGTAAATACATCAAGAAGAAATTTAAAAATGTGAATTTCAGGAAGATGGAGAAGAAGATGAGTGCTGTACCTGAACGATTACGGATCCAATAAAGAGTTCGGAGAATTGGCAGACAAGTACACCAGTGCTGTCAATTTCGGCGCGTCAATGACCCTGATTTTTGTTGGACCTTCTAGATTCGATACAAGCAATCTCTCAAGGAAAGGCTCATTCTCAATGACCATAACGTGGAACAGCTGGAGTGATCTCTTCCCAATTGATGTCTTGTTGCGGGGCCAACAAGACACATAAATCCATCTGAGATTCGTCGAGGCGATGTGGAGGCTAATGAACCCGTGGATCTGCTCAAGATGAAGGTACTCGAGCACAGTACAGTTGCAGAGCAGGTGCTCCATAGCCTTCTTCGAGATGACAACGTCGAAGAGGTCGAGCTGCTTGAGTTGAGGGAGAAGAAGGGTGGGCGTGGCATTAATCTGGGGAAGATAGCAGGAGCTGAAGGTGGCGCGATGCAGCGTTGGCGTGAGGCGGAGCGTGGATGGCGGCAGAGAGCGACATCGTCCAGCTTCAAAGCTGAGCTCCTCGAGCTGATCTAGGGTGGGGGATAAGAACCACTCGTCGAACTTGGGTTGGACCTTGCAGTTGGTACTGAACATGCGGATGTCAAGGCGTCTGGCTAGCCCAGGGTGCAATGAAAGGATCTTGGAGACTGCGGCCATGCGTTTGCAATCCCCGTCGCAGAGGCACCTGTCGACGGTGAGGTTGAGGGGGACGCAACACCAGAGGGGGCGCCACCGCCAGGAGAGCAGGGCGGTCCGCATGGCAGATTTGGTGGGGAGGAGGCCGATGATGACGAGCAACATGTCGTCGGGGAGGATGTTGATGAAGTCCAGGCTCGCCGGATGCGGTTTTGGCTCGAGCCGCCTCCGCTTGTTGGCTGCCTCGCCGTCCATCTCAACCGGCGGCGACGCCAGTGTACACGTGTGATGGTGTGTGTTGTGTGCTGGGTGTGCGCGAGTGCGTCCTTCTGTGCATGCCGCCACGCAGTGGTGAATTGTGCGCGAGTGCTTCCTTCGCGCGCAAGAAGTTTGTCCTCAACGCGCCCTCAATTTACTAGCGTGCGGGGTGCTACCCCGAGTGGTTTCAACTCTGTTTACTTCATCGCGTGTCAGATGGGCCTCTAGTTTACTTATTTTCACCCACTGCCACATGGGCCAGCACATGAAGATACAGAACACGAGCTGACAAGGTAGCATGTGGATTGGTTGACCGGTCAACTAAACAATATACGGAGCTATACGCTAACACAGTGAGCATATAATCCGTCGGTATAGAGAGTTCGAGTGAGATGGGAGGCCCGTGAGAGATAGCAGAGAGAGAGAAAGAGCTACTCCCTCCGTTCGATAATGTAGTTCCAAATTTTTTTTAAAATCAAACTTTTGAAACTTTGACAAAGTTTATAAAGAAATTACTTATATCTACAATACCAAAGATAAATGATAGTATGAAGTAAGTACATGTTGTGATGAATCTAATGATCGTTCTAGATGTAAATGTTTTTCTCCACATATACCTGGTCAAACTTTTTTGAGGTTTGACTTTTCAAAACATCCATATGCTTATGGACGTGACAGAGTCCCTAACTAGAGAGAGAGAGAGAGAGAGAGAGAGAGTAAAAAAAGTGTATGTGCGTGTGTGTGAAAGAGACATGGACAATACACGATAAAAGTAGAGAAAAAGCGTGCGTGTCTTATGCAAACATATCACACATGCATCTTCGACAACGGAGGCAAGGTGAGGAGATAGTGTGTGGTTGTTTGGAACCGAGAGAGCAAGACCCCTAGCACGTGGCCAAGAGGGGTCTGACAATCAAGGGAGAGAGGTCGAGAGAGACGTACGGAGAAAATGCAGACATGGGGAGGAGAGAGTGTATGTTTGTCATAGAGAGATCCACTGGAGATCGTGATGGGACAATATGGGTGGGAGATCGAGTGACAAGGTGTGTGCGTGATAGAAGATGCCCCGAGAGATATCGAGATAGACGTAAGGATGGAAGGAGACAATACGTGTGTTCCTGATGGCTAGTAAGAGATAATCATACTTAGGAGGGGGGGAGTGCTTGCGCCTATGATGGAGTGAGGGATTATGGTACTTAGGGGGTGCGTGTCACATGGAGAGAGAACAAGGGCGGAGAGTGTTGGTGTTGGGGAACGTTGCAGAAAATAAATAAAAAATCTATGCTTTCACCAAGATCAATCTATGAGTTCATCTAGCAACGAGAGAGAGGAGTGCATCTACATACCCTTGTAGATCGCGAGCGGAAGCGTTCAAGAGAACGGGGTTGAGGGAGTCGTACTCGTCGTGATCCAAATCATCGGAGATCCTAGCGCCGAACGGACGACACCTCCATGTTCAACACACGTACGGTTGGGAAGACGTCTCCTCCTTCTTGATCCAGCAAGGGGGAAGGAGAGGTTGATGAAGATCCAGCAGCACGACGATGTGGTGGTGGATGCAGCAGCGATCTCGGTAGGGCTTCGCCAAGGTTCTGTGAGAGGGAGAGGTGTAGCAGGGGGAGAGGGAGGCGCCAAGAGCATGGGTGCGGCTGCCCTCCCTCCCCCCTTTATATAGGCCCCTAAGGGGGGGCGCTGGCCCTAGGAGATGCAATCTCCTAGTGGGGGCGGCGGCCAAGGGGGTGGCTTGCCCCCTAAGGCAAGTGGAGGCGCCCCCACCCCTAGGGTTTCCAACCCTAGGCGCAGCGGGGCCCAGGGGGGGTGCACCAGCCCACCAGGGGCTGGTTCCCCTCCCACTTCATCCCATGGGGCCCTCCGGGATAGGTGGCCTCACCCGGTGGACCCCCGGGACCCTTCCGGTGGTCCCGGTACAATACCGGTGACCCCCGAAACTATCCCGATGGCCGAAACTTGACTTCCTATATATAATTCTTTACCTCCGGACCATTCCGGAACTCCTCATGACGTCCGAGATCTCATCCGGGACTCCGAACAACTTTTGGGTTACTGCATACTCATATCTCTACAACCCTAGCGTCACCGAACCTTAAGTGTGTAGACCCTATGGGTTCGGGAGACATGCAGCCATGACCGAGACGCCTCTCCGGTCAATAACCAACAGCGGGATCTGGATACCCATGTTGGCTCCCACATGCTCCTCGATGATCTCATCGGATGAACCACGATGTCGAGGATTCAAGCAACCCCGTATACAATTCCCTTTGTCAATCGGTACGTTACTTGCCGGAGATTCGATCGTCGGTATCCCAATACCTCCTTTAATCTCGGTACCGGCAAGTCACTTTACTCATACCGTAATGCATGATCCCGTGACCAGACACTTGGTCACATTGAGATCATTATGATGATGCATTACCGAGTGGGCCCAGAGATACCTCTCCGTCATACGGAGTGACAAATCCCAGTCTCGTTTCGTGCCAACCCAACATACACTTTCGGAGATACCCGTAGTGCACCTTTATAGTCACCCAGTTATGTTGTGACGTTTGGCACACCCAAAGCACACCTACGGTATCCGGGAGTTGCACAATCTCATGGTCTAAGGAAATGATACTTGACATTTGGAAAAGCTCTAGCTAAATGAACTACACGATCTTTGAGCTATGCTTAGGATTGGGTCTTGTCCATCACATCATTCTCCTAATGATGTGATCCCGTTATCAATGACATCCAGTGCCCATAGTCAGGAAACTATGACTATCTGTTGATCAACGAGATAGTCAACTAGAGGCTTACTAGGGACATGTTGTGGTCTATGTATTCACACGTGTATTACGATTTCCAGATAACACAATTATAGCATGAATAACAGACAATTATCATGATCAAAGAGATATAATAATAACCATTTTATTATTGCCTCTAGGTCATATTTCCAACAGTCTCCCACTTGCACTAGAGTCAATCATCTAGTTACATTGTGATGAATCAAACACCCATAGAGTTCTAGTGTTGATCATGTTTTGCCCTAGGGAGAGGTTTAGCAACGGATCTGCTACATTCAGGTCTGTGTGTACTTTACAAATATCTATGTCTCCATCTTGAACATTTTCACGAACGGAGTTGAAGCGACACTTGATGTGCCTGGTCTTCTTGTGAAACCTGGGCTCCTTGGAAAGTGCAATAGCTCTAGTGTTGTCACAGAAGAGTGTGATCGGCTCCGACGCATTTGGTATGACTCCTAGGTCGGTGATGAACTCCTTCACCCAGATTGCTTTATGCGCTGCCTCCGAGGCTGTCATGTACTCTGCTTCACATGTAGATCCCGCCATGATGCTTTGCTTGCAACTGCCCCAGCTTACTGCCCCACCATTTAAAATATACACGTATCTGGTTTGTGACTTAGAGTCATCCAGATCTGTCTCGAAGCTAGCGTCGACGTAACCCTTTACGACGAGCTCTTCGTCACCTCCTTAAATGAGAAACATATCCTTAGTCCTTTTCAGGTACTTCAGGATGTTCTTGACCGCTGTCCAGTGTTCCATGCCGGGATTACTTTGGTACCTTCCTACCAAACTTACGGCAAGGTTTACATCAGGTCTGGTACACAGCATGGCATACATAATAGACCCTATAGCTGATGCATAGGTGAGGGAGTCCTGGACTAGGGGGTGTCCGGATAGCCGAACTATCATCATCGGCCGGACTCCAAGACTATGAAGATACAAGATTGAAGACTTCGTCCCGTGTCCGGATGGGACTTTCCTTGGCGTGGAAGGCAAGCTTGGCGATACGGATATGTAGATCTCCTACCATTGTAACCGACTCTGTGTAACCCTAGCCCTCTCCGGTGTCTATATAAACCGGATGGTTTTAGTCCATAGGACGAACAACGATCATACCATAGGCTAGCTTCTAGGGTTTAGCCTCCTTGATCTCGTGGTAGATTTACTCTTGTAATACGCACATCATCAATATCAATCAAGCAGGACGTAGGGTTTTACCTCCATCAAGAGGGCCCGAACCTGGGTAAAACATCGTGTCCCTTGTCTCCTGTTACCATCCGCCTAGACGCACAGTTCGGGACCCCCTACCCGAGATCCGCCGGTTTTGACACCGACATTGGTGCTTTCATTGAGAGTTCCTCTGTGTCGTCACCGATAGGCTCGATGGCATCTTCGATCGTTAACAACGACGCAGTCCAGGGTGAGACTTTTCTCCCCGGACAGATCTTCGTATTCGGCGGCTTTGCACTGCGGGCCAATTCGCTTGGCCATCTAGAGCAGATCGAAAGCTACGCCCCTGGCCGTCAGGTCAGATTTGGAAGTTTGAACTTCGTGGCTGACATCCGCGGAGACTTGATCTTCGATGGATTCGAGCCACAGCCGAGCACGCCGCACTGTCACGATGGGCATGATTTAGCTCTGCAGCCAGACAGTGCCCTGGAGGCCACACACGAGCCCGCTCCGACCCTCAATTCGGAGCCGGCTGCGCAGATCGAGGACGGGTGGCTAGACACCGCCTCGGGGGCTGCAACCTCTACGACGATGGAGCCGAATACTGGCCTTGTCCCTTGTGAAGCTCGTGACTCCGAGGTGCCGAACTCCTCGCCGGACTCCGAACCTCCCGCGACCCCTCCAATCGAATCCGATTGGGCGCCGATCATGGAGTTCACCGCTGCGGACATCTTTCAACACGCACCTTTAGGCGACATCTTGAGTTCGCTAAAGTATCTCTCGTTATCAGGAGAGCCCTGGCCGGACTGCGGTCAGGATGGTTGGGATGCGGACGACGAAGAAATTCAAAGCCCACCCACCACCCACTTAGTAGCCATTGTCGATGATCTAACCGACATGCTAGACTTTGACTCCGAAGACATCGACGGAATGGACGATGATGCCGGAGACGACGAAGAACCAGCGCCTACTGGGCACTGGAAAGCCACCTCATCATATGACATATACATGGTGGATATCCCAAAGGATGGGAATGGCGAAGGAACAACAGAGGATGACCCCTCCCAGAAACAGCCCAAGCGCCGGCGTCAGCGACGCCGCTCTAAATCCCGCCACAGCAAGAATGGAGATTCTGGCACCGGAGATAATAATACCCCAGACAGTGCCGAAGACAACCCCCTCCAGCAAGATTTAGCACAGGAGGACGGAGAAGCCAGCCCTCATGAGAGAGCGCCAGACGAAGAGGTAGAGGATGATAATTACATGCCTCCCTCCGGAGACGAGGCAAGCCTCAACGACGACGAATTTGTCGTACCTGAGGATCCCATCGAACAAGAGCGTTTTAAACGCAGGCTTATGGCCACGGCAAACAGCCTCAAGAAAAAGCAGCAACAGCTTAGAGCTGATCAAGATGTGCTAGCCGACAGATGGACTGAAGTCCTTGCGGCCGAAGAGCATGAGCTCGAATGCCCCTCCAAAAGCTACCCCAAACGCAAGCTGCTCCCCCGATTAGAGGAGGAGGCATATAAACCTGCATCACCAGCGCACAATAAGGCTGACCGACAATCCCGTGGCCGCGACAGAGAGGCCTCTAGGCCCTCCACTAGAACCGTACCCCGGCATCGCTTGAAAAGCACAAGGCCACAGGGGAACGCTCTGGACTTGCGAGATGTATTGGAGGAAAAGGCAAGACAATCAAGATCGATCTACGGATCGCGTGGGCACCCCATGATACGTGACGACAACCGTCACGCTGGACACAGCAAGTCCGGTCGGGCCGAACACAGTAGACAAAGCTCTTTTGAGCTTCGTCGTGATATAGCCCAATACAGAGGCACCGCACACCCACTATGCTTCACAGATGAAGTAATGGATCATCAAATCCCCGAAGGGTTTAAACCCGTGAATATTGAATCTTATGATGGCACAACAGACCCCGCGGTTTGGATCGAAGACTATCTCCTTCATATCCACATGGCCCGCGGTGATGATCTTCATGCCATCAAATACCTCCCACTCAAGCTTAAAGGACCAGCTTGGCATTGGCTCAACAGCTTGCCAACAGAATCAATTGGGTGTTGGGAGGACCTGGAAGCCGCATTCCTTGATAACTTCCAGGGCACGTATGTGCGACCACCAGACGCTGACGACCTAAGCCATATAATTCAGCAGCCAGACGAATCGGCCAGACAATTCTGGACACGGTTCTTAACTAAGAAAAATCAAATCGTCGACTGTCCGGATGCGGAGGCCCTCGCGGCCTTCAAACATAACATCCGCGACGAGTGGCTTGCCCGGCACCTGGGACAGGAAAAGCCGAAATCGATGGCAGCCCTCACATCACTCATGACCCGCTTCTGCACGGGAGAGGACAGCTGGCTAGCCCGCAAAAACAACCTCAGCAAAAATTCTGGCAGTCCGGATATCAAGGACCGTAATGGCAGATCGCGTCGCAACAAGAACAAACTCCGCATTAACGGCGACAATAATGAGGATACGGCAGTCAATGCCGAATTCAGAGGCTCTAAACCCAGTCAGTGGAAAAAGCCATTCAAAAGAACTACTCCGGGTCCGTCCAATTTGGACCGAATACTCGATCGCTCATGCCAGATACACGGCACCCCCGAAAAGCCAGCTAACGACACCAACAAGGACTGTTGGGTATTCAAGCAGGCAGGCAAGCTAATTGCCGAAAACAACGACAAGGGGCTGCATAGCGATGACGAGGAAGAGACCCGACCGCCGAACAATAGAGGACAGAAGGGTTTCCCCCCACAAGTGCGGACGGTGAACATGATATACGCAACCCACATACCCAAAAGGGAGCGGAAGCATGCACTCAGGGATGTATACGCGATGGAGCCAGTCGCCCCGAAGTTCAACCCATGGTCCTCCTGCCCAATCACTTTTGATCGAAGGGACCACCCCACCAGCATCCGCCACGGCGGATTCGCCACATTGGTCTTAGACCCAATCGTCGATGGATTTCACCTCAGCAGAGTCCTGATGGACGGCGGCAGCAGCCTGAACCTGCTTTATCAGGATACAGTGTGCAAAATGAGCATAGACCCCTCAAGGATTAAACCCACAAAGACGACCTTTAAAGGCGTCATACCAGGTGTAGAGGCCAATTGTACAGGCTCAGTTACACTGGAAGTGGTCTTCGGATCCCCGGATAACTTCCGAAGCGAGGAGTTAATCTTCGACATAGTTCCGTTCCGCAGCGGCTATCATGCTCTGCTCAGACGTACCACGGTGCGCTCTCGCTCGGTGCGCTCCGCGGCCGCATTACGTTCGGCCGCGGACACCGCCTCCTTCAGGGTCGCCACCTCGTTCGTGGCCCCTGCAATACCCACGTTATCCTTGCCATTCTTCTTGCAACCAAATCCTTTTCTGTAAGGTACAACTTTAATAAGGTGTTACTCACCTTCCTTGTCCTCGAGCTGCTTCTTGGCACGGCCGAGCTCGTTCTCGGACCGCTCGAGGCTTTGCTTCAAAGTATTGACCTCCGCAGTCAGTGCGGCAGAGGTCAGCAACACAGCCTGCAACCCCATATTGACATATTTTTTATGACTCCGGTGTATATCTTTTTAGATCCTCAGTCCGGCTTTTCTTTCCGAAGATTGAACCGAGCATCAGGGGCTACTGTCTATGCGGTACTATTTTACATATATCAAAATTCTTACCTCAAAGCCTGTTAGAAGGCTGCTGCAGGCTTCGGTCAGCCCGCTCTTGGCGAGCTGAACCTTCTGAATCACCGCACTCATGACGGTGCGATGTTCCTCTTTGATGGAAGCGCCGTTGAGCGCCTCTAGCAAGCTATCCGGCGCCTCCGGTTGGACGGAGGCTGCCGGCGTCATGGTCTTGCCCTTCTTACGAAGGGGCCGCCCGCCGGACTCCGGAACCATTACAGGTTCCGGTGCAGAGTCCAGTGCAAAGTACGGGAGGTTGCCCTGCGGCACCTCCGAGGCCTCCTCCTCCTTGCGGGTCCCTTCCCGGGATCCCACCTCGGCAGCGTCCGCATCACGGGGGGTGGAGGCTGTTGGAAGGGAATCCATATCCGACGCACCCAAGGACCCGCTCGACGAAGCGGGAAGTTCATCCCTGGGCGAACTGCAGGGTTGTATGCGGCATTAGAAAGACACCATGTGGCGAAAAGAAAAACCATGAAGTTATTCAGGAATCCAGATACTTACGATCTCGCCAGGGGCTTGGCCCTTGAAGGCCAGTCCTCGTCGTCGTCGCCGGCGTTGGCAGAGCAGTCCGGGGGAAGAATCCTTCCCTTCTTGGACCCTTCGGCCTCCCCCATTGGGGAGGCCTTCCTTTTCTTCCCTTCCCCCACTGGGGGAGATGCCTCTTTCTTCTCCTCCTCGCCTTCGTGGGAGGAGTCCGCCTCGGAGTCATCGGATGATGAGTCCGATGACACCTGAAAACAGGAACTCTTTCGAGTGCCCGTGGCCTTCTTCTTTGCTTCTTCTCCGGCACCACGTGGGGTGCCGGAACCAGCAGCCCCATTAAGCGGGCGTCCGCTGGGTCTTCTGGCAAAGGGGCCGGACAGTTAGTCCGCTCTGCCTTCTTCAGCCAGTCCTGTCAAAGGAGAGGGAGTTTAGATCCCGCATAGAGTCAAACTATGGAAAACAATTGTCCCGTAAAGGGCAAAATCGCTTACCTCGCTTGCCGGACGCTGCGAGCTGAATCCGCGATCTTCGGTAGCGGATGCGGGAGCCTCGGCACCCTTAAACAGCACCCTCCAGGCCTCTTCGTACGTAGTGTCGAAGAGCCTGCTCAAAGTCTGGTGCTGCGCCGAATCGAACTCCCGCATATTGAAGTCCCGTTGTTGGCACGGGAGAATCCGGTGGATGAGCATGACCTGGACTACGTTGACAAGCTTGAGCTTCTTGTTCACTAGCTTTTGGATGCAGGCTTGGAGTTCGGTGAGCTCCCCCGAATCATCCCATGTCCGGCCACTCTCTTTCCAGGAGGTGAGCCGTATGGGGATGCCAAATCTGAATTCGGGGGCCGCTGCCCATTCAGGGTCACGCGGCTCGGTGATGTAGAACCACCCCGATTGCCACCCCTTAATGGTTTCCACGAAGGTGCCCTCGAGCCAAGTAACGTTGGGCATCTTGCCCACCATGGCGCCTCTGCACTCCGCTGGGCTGCCCTTCACAACCTTCGGCTTGACACTGAAGGTCTTGAGCCACAAGCCGAAGTGGGGCTGGATGCAGAGGAAGGCCTCACACACGACGATAAATGCCGAGATGTTGAGGATGAAATTTGGGGCCAGAACATGGAAATCCAGGCCATAGTAGAACATGAGCCCCCGAACAAAGGGATGGAGTGGGAAGCCCAGTCCGCGGAGGAAATGGGAAAGGAATACTACCCTCTCATGGGGCCTGGGGGTGGGGATGAGCTCCCCCTCGTCGGGGAGCCGGTGCGCGATGTCGCTGGACAGATATCCGGCGCTGCGCAGCTTCTTGATGCGCCCCTCCGTAACGGAGGAGGCCATCCACTTGCCTCCCACTCCAGACATAGTTGGAGAAGGTTGAGGTGAGATGTGCGGACTTGGGCACTGGAGCTCGAGTTCGCGGAGATGGATAAGCAAAGGAGGAAGAAGGCGTAGGTAAAAGGGTGGATCTTTATCCCCTTATATGGGCGGACAAGACCATGCGTCCCCACCGGCCTGATAAAACTCGCTTATCTCCCAAGCGCCGCAATCAATGGCGTGGTTGGGTTACCCACGTCCGTATTGATGGGAATCCCGGAATAAGGGGAACATGATCTCTGCTTCGACAAGACGTACCAAGGAAACCGCTTCGCTAAACGCGCGGAGGTGGTATAATAAAAACGATTCGAGTAAAGGCTTGGTTGTGGTGTGACGTCACACCACAAAATACGTCAACAGATTGAACTTGTGTAAATATTATTCTCTCTACGGTGGTATGTGGAATTTATTTTGCAGAGCCGGACACTATCCTGATGTTCACGATCTTCTATGAATTATTCGGAGGAGGAACCCGCCTTGCAATGCCGAAGACAATATGCGCGCCGGACTCGTCGCCATTGAAGCTTGGTTCAGGGGCTACTGAGGGAGTCCTGGACTAGGGGGTGTCCGGATAGCCGAACTATCATCATCGGCCGGACTCCAAGACTATGAAGATACAAGATTGAAGACTTCGTCCCGTGTCCGGATGGGACTTTCCTTGGCGTGGAAGGCAAGCTTGGCGATACGGATATGTAGATCTCCTACCATTGTAACCGACTCTGTGTAACCCTAGCCCTCTCCCATGTCTATATAAACCGGATGGTTTTAGTCCATAGGACGAACAACAATCATACCATAGGCTAGCTTCTAGGGTTTAGCCTCCTTGATCTCGTGGTAGATTTACTCTTGTAATACCCACATCATCAATATCAATCAAGCAGGACGTAGGGTTTTACCTCCATCAAGAGGGCCCGAACCTGGGTAAAACATCGTGTCCCTTGTCTCCAGTTACCATCCGCCTAGACGCATAGTTCGGGACACCCTACCCAAGATCCGCCGGTTTTGACACCGACAATAGGGGATGGCACTCATCTTTTCTCTATCTTCTGCCGTGGTCGGGCATTGAGCTGAGCTCAATTTCACACCTTGCAACACAGGCAAGAACCCCTTCTTAGACTGATCCATATTGAACTTCTTCAATATCTTATCAAGGTATGTGCTTTGTGAAAGACCTATGAGGCGTTTCGATCTACCCCTATAGATCTTGATGCCTAGTATGTAAGCAGCTTCTCCAAGGTTGTTCATTGAAAAACACTTATTCAAGTAGGCCTTAATGCTGTCCAATAGTTCTATATCATTTCCCATCAAGAGTATGTCATCTACATATAATATGAGAAATGCTATAGAGCTCCCACTCACTTTCTTGTAAACGCAGGCTTCTCCATAAGCCTGCATAAACCCAAACGCTTTGATCATCTCATCAAAGCGAATGTTCCAACTCCGAGATGCTTGCACCAGCCCATAAATGGATCACTGGAGTTTTCATACCTTGTTAGCATTCTCAGGGTCGACAAAACCTTCCGGCTGCATCATATACAGTTCTTCCTTAAGATGGTCGTTAAGGAATGCTGTTTTGACGTCCATTTGCCATATCTCATAATCATAGTATGCGGAAATTGCTAACATGATTCGGACGGACTTTAGCTTCACGACGGGAGAGAATGTCTCATCGTAGTCAACCCCTTGAACTTGTCGATAACCCTTAGCGAGAAGTCAAGCTTTACAGATGGTAACATTACCATCTGCGTCCGTCTTCTTCTTAAAGATTCATTTGTTTTCTATCGCTCGCCGATCATTGTGCAAGTCTGTCAAAGTCCATACTTCATTTTCATACATGGATCCTATCTCGGATTGCATGGCTTCAAGCCATTTGTTGGAATCTGGGCCCGCCATCGCTTCTTCATAGTTCGAAGGTTCACCGTTGTCTAACAACATGATTTCCAGGACAGGGTTGCCATACCACTCTGGTGTGGAACGTGTCCTTGTGGACCTACGAAGTTCAGTAGTAACTTGATCCGAAGTACCTTGATCATCATCACTAACTTCCTCTTCAGTTGTTGCTGGCATCATAGGAACATCTTCCTAAGCTGCACTACTCACCGGTTCAAGAGGTAGTACTTCATCAAGTTCCACTTTCCTCCCACTTACTTCTCTCGAGAGAAACTCTTTCTCCAGAAAGGAGCAACAAAGATCTTCCCTTCGGATCTGAGGGTAGAAGGTATACTGTCGTGGAATTGTCACGTCAGATGTCCTTAGTGTGAGGACTTAGTCACGAGGCCAACGCATCTATGTGGTAGCTTGAGAGGGGTTGAGCGGGATCGAGAGACGCAACACAAGACGGGGATTTAGACAGCTTCGGGCCCCGGGAAACATCATCCGGTAAAAACCCTACATGCTGTTTGAGGCTATGTCTCATTATCATCACGAGGGAGTCGCCGTAAACCGGTTCTCCTCTTTGTGTCTAGCCCTAAGATTGTTTCTCTGCTTGTCACTTCTAGCTTGTCCCTCTTTGGGGAGCCCTGCCCCTCCTTATATATGTTGAAGGGGCGGTTTACATGACTAGTCCTAGTTGGATTAGGATTACTCTATTACAAGTGGAGTCCTAGTCTTGCTTCCTTTGCAGGAGAATAGTCCTTATGCTTTCCTCATAAACCGGCCCACCATTAAATGTGAACCGGCCTTCTGGGCCTTGGGCCTCATCATCCATCTAACCCGCCCACCGGGTTACTAATGAACCTCCAAGACCGGGCGGGTATCCCGTGAACCGCCAAGCTCCGGGCGGGTTACCAGTGAGTCGTCCAGTCCGGCCGGATTAAACTTCCGGCCGGTTTACACCGCGGGGTATATCCCCGACATTAGCCCCCAGTTTAATTTGGATTCATCCATGTTAAACTGATCTGCAACAAGAACAAATTTGTTGGGTTGTGCTCCGGTTTAAGTATTCTTGTAGACCGGCACTTAATCATCCTTAAATCCTTGTCATTTCTTCCTTCCAAGTTAATAACCATCTTCATAATCAATTTGCTTGCAGAAGATATTTGTAAATAAAGAATCCATTTGAATCGGCCTTCAATGCTTTGACTTGACAAAAATATTAGTGTCTGAGATATTCAACTGATATCCAGCCGGCTTAAAGATGTAAAACTTGCCGGTTGATGATTAGCACCATTGTCTGGTTATAAAAACTGATAATTCCGGATCATGATTGTTGCCAACACCGGTTCATGATTGTTGCTAATGCTGGTTCATGATTATTGATGACGCCGGGTTACAGACATAGGGTCATAATGATTGGTGACGCCGGGTTAATCCAGTTTGCTCAAAACAGAGAATTTGAAAATAGTTCTTCGATAATAATATAATACCTGTAGCCCCCAAGTCTTGAGCAGAACAAAGTGATGGCTTAAGACTTGCTTCAATATAAATACTGCCATTTAAGAAGAAATCCATGTTGTTCATCCCAGTGACTAGTAAAAACTGAATACTCCATACTATGTAGCCCCCAAGTGCCGGGTTGTCATGCTTGCAGCAACCTGGGACTTGTAATTGTCTTATACTCATAAAAACTTCAACCAGTGTAGCCCCCAAGAGCCGGGTCATTATGCAATAATGAGCAGGGACTTTGTAGGTATA
This sequence comes from Triticum aestivum, assembly GCF_018294505.1. Taxonomy (NCBI): domain Eukaryota; kingdom Viridiplantae; phylum Streptophyta; class Magnoliopsida; order Poales; family Poaceae; genus Triticum; species Triticum aestivum. The sequence goes on from NC_057813.1 coordinate 488,111,118, forward strand.
ATCATGTAGATTTGAGCAATGATGTGTAGCCCCCAAGGGCCGGCTCAGTAAGATAATATTGAGCTGGGACTTTAATATATACTTCAATGAAAATAACATCATATGATGTAACCCTCATCATGGGACTTGAATCCACGTCCACAAGGTTAAGAGCCTTGTGCTTTACCAACTGAGCAGTGGACTCTTCAATATAATGAATAAAAAGCTTTGTACCTTCAACTGTTGACAGGAGCAATTGGTAGCCCCCAAGGGCCGACTCATTATAATGTGATGAGTCGGGTCTTCAATAATATGAGCAGAAAATTACTTTGCATTAGCCCCCAAGTGTCATGGTGCATGCTTGCAGCGACATGAGACTTGCATGTAATCTCAATTTGAATAATGTAGCCCCCAAGTGCCGGGTCGTGAGCCTGCAGCGACTCGGGACTATTCCTTCCATTGTAGAATAAATCATATCCTTTGATAAAATAATAACTGTTGCGCTAAAGCGACTTTGAAAACTCAATAATACCGGTTACTAATAACCATAAAAATCCAGCCATGTTGGCTATTCAAGATAATATAATCCGGTATGAAAAATTCATCCAATATCATAATGAAAATTCAGCCAAATTTGGCTATTTGAATAATATAACCCAATCATTTATAAGCGCATGATTCCAATGGCGCAATCCAAATATATACTCGCAACGTATAGTCCAAAGCCAGGCCGGTTTAATAAACTCCGGATAATTTCCCATCATATACTGGCGACTTATCGTCTTAAAGCCAGGCCGGTTTAATAAACACCGGATAATTTATCATCATGCTTTATTCAACCTGTCTCTGCATACAACAAGTTTAAAGTGTCCTGGCGGTTTACCGCCGGACGGGTCATAATGCCCAACATATAACCCAGGTTTATAACCAAGGCTGCACTTAAGAATAATCAATGAAAAATATCATACCTGTGATATTGGATCACATTATTGGTTTACCAATTTTTTGTAGTAAGAGTGATAACCCCAATCTTGAGTAATGATAACTCCTTTCATACTGTGCCGGTTGATGATAAACCGTACCGGGTTGTGATAAACACCGGTTTAACCATATATAATACTGGCGACTCATAGTCAAACCAGACCGGGTTGATAGTCTCCGGATTATAACTTGATCCTCTATTGACAACTTGTAATTGAAAGTCAAGCCGGGTTGATAAACACCGGTTTACTCCATAATAGGATGGTAACAGAAAATCAAACCGGGCAAATGGCCTCCGGATTAAGATTTGACCGTGTTCCGTCAATTTGTAATTGATAGTTGAACCGGATTAAAACGTTGTTGGTTTAAAAAACGCAACAAAAATCAAATAACAGTTATGAAAAAATATGGAAACAAAGGCAATGATAAAAACCGTTTGCAAAAATATGCTATACTGAGCTGATCAGATGGTATTACCATGGTCGGACAGGATCAAGGCCCCCAATAGGAGTGACAATGATTCAAGTCAGCCAGGTCCCCAAACGATTCGTGGCATATATGCCAGATCAAGAGGCGTGGCAATGGTTCGGGTTCGACCATGCCCTCAAGTGATTTTGTGGCCTTAGGCCGACCAAGAGGCGTGACTGGTTCAGACTTGACCATGTCCCCAAATGATCTGGTGGCTGTCGCCTATCAAAGGGTGTTCGTTGGTTCGGACACGACCAAGGCCCCCAGTGATATATAAAAACAAATGTCAAGGGGTAAACCGGAGGCCGCTTTAAACAGAACCACTCCGTGTAACCTCGCATGATAAGAAAGACAGAGACCCCGCTTTATGAAGCAGAAGCCCCCATGTGATCAATAATATGTTAGGCCAATAAGGCAGGATACCCATGTTTGAACCGCGCATCATGGCATTAGGTCCTCTTCGGTAATTTTTAACCTTTTTGCAAGAGATAAATTCTTCTTGAGCCGGACGTTAAACCGGATATTGAGAGCTTCAAAGCTTTGTGGGAGACATCTTTCCCTTGAACTGGATTTTAAACTGGAATCTTCATTTTCAGCCAGAAATTTTCTGACGGCCTTTAAACTTGAACTTGCGAGAAGTTAATTCCTTTTTGAACCGGAAATTCTTAAACCTGATTTGAGAACTTCAATGAGACTGGCTTCCCTTGAGCCGGATTTTCAACCGGAATCCTTTACGATGATCTGGAACGTCTTCGTTGAACCGGGATTTACTAACTGTCACATACTTTCTAAGACGGAAATTTTCTGACGGCCTTCAAATAACAGTAGCCTCCGGGTCTGGGTTATCTTTGCCTCCATCATTCTGGAGTTCTTTAAATTTGCTAAAACCGGCAAGATTTGCTGAATCATGTCATCGTAGCCCCCGAGTCTCAAGGTGACTCGAGGAGTTGGCTTGAAACTCTCCATATTTGACCGTGACGTAAACCGGCATAACTTTTGTATCATTGGTGTTGATAGCACAATGTGAATCCACAGAAGGTTGAGGTGACTACGGCGGGTTATAAATGGTCCCGTGTGAGCCGTGTCAGCAACTCGGCCAATGGTTCCTTCCAAACTGGCGATTTGAAGTTAACCAGAACTGTAATGGCGGCGACTTGTGCGCCTGCTTATTGAGCCATCCAGTGCAGACGGCGGTTGACAATAATTTGCCTCCAATTTGAAAGAAAACTGGGCTACCCAAGCTGTGACTTGCTCATATCCAATAAACAGCTCATGCAGACGGTGCGGCCCGGTATGTCGATGTAGACCAGGCCGCGAGAGACGGACAGCAAAGATGACCGCATCATCAGTGGCGGCTCTGACAGATGAGTCGGCCACGGCATTGTAAACCGTCAAGGACGGGGAAATCGGTACTGGTGGCGTAAACCAGCACGGACGGGTGAGTTAACCACGTCGTTTTGATGTAGTAAACAATTGTCCTGCATCAACAGTATTGCAGACCAAGACAAAGATAAACTGCTCTTTGACAAAAAATAATATGTACCAATAAAATATATTTTAGATAGATTTCACTTGATGTGCTAGGCCGGAAATAATCCGCCATGAAGTTGATGATCGCTAGGTGGAGTTGAAATCGCTCACGGATGAACCGGCCGCGGCGTGGTAAACCGGTGTTGAAGAGAAAGACGGCCGCGGTGTTTGTAAGCCGGCGCGAACGAGCAAACTGTCCTCCGCGTTGTAAGCCGGCGCGGACGCGAAGAACGGCCACGGCGTTGTAAACCGGTGTGGGTGTCCTTTAAATAACGACAATCCCCGGTGCCGAATGATGTTGGCGCGTCTCCATCTTCATGGTATAACAACCCCTTTGTCATCAGTAATTATCATGCGTAAAAATATTGCAAGACCAAGCAATTGTTCTCAAACAATTTGATATGTACTGATAAAATAGATGGAATAGATAGCACCTGGCGATTTGTTGGATGAGCGCAGACTGAAGATAGTACTAGCACCCACTGGCTATGCACATTTATACTGTTTCTCCTTTTAACACTAGTCTGGCCAGTATTGCATAAAGTCTTCACGTGGAGGAAATAGTAGCAGCAGCTGGCAATATTTCCTCATGTAGTTTTAATGGCCTTCACATCTACCCATGCATCTACCAAGGGCCAAGTTTTAAAGAATTGCTTTAGCCTTGGCTAATCATGTTAACTTTTGGCTGATTCCAGTAGACACCGTTCGAATTGCTTGTTCCTGAACTTATGAGACAGCAGCGATATGGCACACCTGTCGATCCAACGGCCACAGGGGGAGACCAATTTGAACAGTCAAACAATAGATCGATTAGGTCATTGTGTTCTCCTTGCGTGGGGACATCTCAATAGCGGAGACCCGGCCGGCTCAAGACAGCGCGGGCCGCTCCACGGCGGCTGACGGTAGTTCAATGCGAAGACGTACGGAGGCAAAGACGAGCCGGGGGCCGCGGGCGAGCCGGTGTTGGAGTACAACAGCTAGTGCGCACTGACGGGTCGGCAGCGCGAACCGGGCAGGTCGAAGAGCGAACGCAGCTGCAGCAGAAGCAGAGACCGCATCGGCGTCAGAGTCCGAGTCCCTGCGGCCCAATCCTCCTCTGGGTCGTACAAGCAGAGGTGGAGCAATGGCCGTGAGGAACGGCAGCGCACCGGCGAGCCCGCAGCGGCAGCTCGAGGCAACAGAGATGGCTCGCAGCAGGCGAGGCAGGTCACAGTAGGGCCCGAGCTGGGGAGCTCGGCAGAAGAGCACCACAGGCGCGGCGGCGCGTCAACAAGGTCAGCCTGGTGGCAGAGGCAGAGGCGGCCGCGCTGGCTTAACGCGTGGCGGCGTAGGCAAACCTCCGGCGGCCCGTTCCGGAGGCGCAGCGGGGGCGCGGCGGTGGAGTAGTTCTCATCCGTTTCTCCTTCCGGGTCGTGGTCGTTCTGGCCAATCCACCTCCGTGATTTCCTCCGGGTCGTGCTCCTCTTTTCCTTCTAGGACCAAGATTCGATGAACACAGCTAGCATATTGCTGATGGCCCCGGACACCGCGGAGAAAATACAAAACACCCAGATTGATTTAGTATAATGAATTGTCTTCATCCGTGATCTGATCAGTGCCTTCATGGCTGTAGATGTAGTAGCACTTAAATGATGTAGCACTCGATTAGTAGTAGTCTTGGTCACGTACTATTGCAAGTACTAGTTGAGTTTTCAGATTTGACTATTCTTCACGTCAGGAAAAAAAAGGTAGCAACAGATGGTTGACTTGTGGACGTGGAGCACTAGCGGAAATCAGCGGATTAGGCTGTAGCCTTGGAGGACTTGCACATGTGTCGGACGAGATCTAACTCCAGTGCTGCATAAAGGACGCCGAGGCAGTAGCCAGCCGATCGATCGGCTCCAAACTTCTGTCTGTCTCGATTACATGCAACGCCGTGGATAAATCACCCGTGTCGCAATCCTTGTCTTGGACTCGGCGGAACGTACGATGCGGCGACGCATACAACAACCCTAATTTCTCGTTGAACCCTAAATCTCGTAGATCTTGAATCAGGGCTAGTGATCTTTGAAGTTGATGTAAATCCCTCAAAACTGGCTCATCTGAAAGGTTGCAAGCTTCTCGATCCCTGTAAGAGATCCCTTCAAGAACTCATCACCACCGTGCGCGGGCCCCACGGTGGGCGCCAACTGTCGTGGAATTGTCACGTCAGATGTCCTTAGTGTGAGGACTTAGTCGCGAGGCCAACGCATCTATGTGGTAGCTTGAGAGGGGTTGAGCGGGATCGAGAGACGCAACACAAGACGGGGATTTAGACAGCTTCGGGCCCCGGGAAATATCATCCGGTAAAAACCCTACATGCTGTTTGAGGCTATGTCTCATTATCATCATGAGGGAGTCGCCGTAAACCGGCTCTCCTCTTTATGTCTAGCCCTAAGATTGTTTCTCTGCTTGTCGCTTCTAGCTTGTCCCTCTTTGGGGAGCCCTGCCCCTCCTTATATATGTTGAAGGGGCAGTTTACATGACTAGTCCTAGTTGGATTAGGATTACTCTATTACAAGTGGATTCCTAGTCTTGCTTCTTTTGCAAGAGAATAGTCCTTATGCTTTCCTCATAAACCGGCACACCATTAAACGTGAACCGGCCTTCTGGGCCTTGGGCCTCGTCATCCATCTAACCCGCCCACCGGGTTACTAATGAACCTCCAAGACCGGGCGGGTATCCCGTGAACCGCCAAGCTCCGGGCGGGTTACCAGTGAGTCGTCCAGTCCGGCCGGGTTAAACTTCCGGCCGGTTTACACCGCGGGGTATATCCCCGACATATACCCAATGGTTTCCTTAGGGTATCCTATGAAGACGCATTTTTCCGACTTGGGTTCGAGCTTTTCAGGTTGGAGTTTCTTGACATAAGCATCGCATCCCCAAACTTTTAGAAATGACAGCTTAGGTTTCTTCCCAAACCATAATTCATACGGTGACGTCTCAACGGATTTAGACGGCGCCCTATTTAAAGTGAATGTAGCTGTCTCTAGAGCGTATCCCCAAAAAGATAGCGGTAAAACGGTAAGAGACATCATAGATTGCACCATATCCAATAAAGTGCGATTACGACGTTCGGACACACCGTTACGCTGAGGTGTTCCAGGCGGCGTGAGTTGTGAAACGATTCCACATTTCCTTAAGTGTGTACCAAATTCTTGACCTAAATATTCTCCTCCACGATCTGATCATAAGAAGTTTATCTTTCGGTCACGTTGATTCTCTACCTCATTCTGAAATTCCTTGAACTTTTCAAAGGTCTCAGACTTGTGTTTCATCAGGTAGACATACCCATATCTACTCAAGTCGTCAGTGGGAGTGAGAACATAATGATATCCTCCGCGAGCCTCAACGCTCATTGGACCACACACATCGGTATGTATGATTTCCAATAAGTTGGTTGCTCGCTCCATTGTTCTGGAGAACGGAGTCTTGGTCATTTTGCCCATGAGGCATGGTTTGCATGTGTCAAATGATTCATAATCGAGAGAATCTAAAAGTCCATCAGCATGGAGCTTCTTCATGCGCTTGACACCAATGTGACCAAGGCGGCAGTGCCACAAGTATGTGGGACTATCGTTATCAACTTTACATCTTTTGGTATTCACACTATGAATATGTGTAACATCACGTTCGAGATTCATTAAGAATAAACCATTGACCATCAGGGCATGACCATAAAACATATCTCTCATATAAATGGAACAACCATTATTCTCGGATTTAAATGATAGCCATCTCGTATTAAATGAGATCCAGATACAATGTTCATGCTCAAAGCTGGCACTAAATAACAATTATTGAGGTTTAAAACTAATCCCGTAGGTAAATGTAGAGGTAGCGTGCCGACGGCGATCACATCGACCTTGGAACCATTCCTGACGCGCATCGTCACCTTGTCCTTCGCCAGTCTCCACTTATTCCACAGCTCCTGCTTTGAGTTACAAATATGAGCAACGACACCGGCATCAAATACCCAGGAGCTACTACGAGTGCTGGTAAGGTACACATCAATAACATGTATATTACATATACCTTTGGTGTTGCCGGCCTTCTTGTCTGCTAAGTACTTGGGGCAGTTCCGCTTCTAGTGACCACTTCCCTTGCAATAAAAACACTCAGTCTTAGGCTTGGGTCCATTCTTTGACTTCTTCCCGGCAACTGGCTTACCGGGCGCGGCAACTCCCTTGCCGTGCTTCTTGAAGTTCTTCTTACCCTTGGCTTTCTTGAACTTAGTGGATTTATTCACCATCAACACTTGATGTTCTTTCTTGATCTCAACCTCCGCTGATTTCAGCATTGAATATACCTCAGGAATGGTCTTTTCCATCCCCTGCATATTGAAGTTCATCACAAAGCTCTTGTAGCTCGGTGGAAGCGACTGGAGGATTCTATCAATAACCGCGTCATCCGGGAGATTAACTCCCAGCTGAGTCAAGCGGTTGTGCAACCCAGACATTTTGAGTATGTTCTCACTGACAGAACTATTTTCCTCCATCTTACAACTGAAGAACTTGTCGGAGACTTCATATCTCTCGACCCGGGCATGAGCTTCGAAAACCATTTTCAGCTCTTCGAACATCTCATATGCTCCGTGTTGCTCAAAATGCTTTTGGAGCCCCGGTTCTAAGCTATAAAGCATGCCGCACTGAACGAGGGAGTAATCATCAGCACGAGACTGCCAAGCGTTCATAATGTCTTGGTTCTCTAGGATGGGTGCTTCACCTAGCGGTGCTTCAAAGACATAATCTTTCTTGGCAGCTATGAGGATGATCCTCAGGTTCCGGACCCAGTCCGTATAGTTTCTGCCATCATCTTTCAGCTTGGTTTTCTCTAGGAACGCGTTGAATTGAGGGTAACGTGGGCCATTTGATCTACAAGACATATTGTAAAGATTTTAGACTAAGTTCATGATAAGTAAGTTCATCTAATCAAATTATTCAATGAACTCCCACTCAGATTAGACATCCCTCTAGTCATCTAAGTGATACATGATCCGAGTCAACTAGGCCGTGTCCGATCATCACATGAGACAGACTAGTCATCATCGGTGAACATCTCCATGTTGATCGTATCTTCCATGCGACTCATGTTCGACATTTCGGTCTCTTGTGTTCCGAGGCCATGTCTGTACATGCTAGGCTCGTCAACTTAACCTAAGTGTTTATGCATGTGTAAATCTGTCTTACACCCATTGTATGTGAATGTTAGAATCTATCACACCCGATCATCACGTGGCGCTTCGAAACAATGAACCTTCGCAACGGTGCGCAGTTATGGGGAACACTTTCTTGAAATTATTATGAGGGATCGTCTTATTTACTACCATAGTTCTAAGTAAACAAGATGCAAAAACATGATAAACATCACATGCAATCAAATAGTGACATGATATGGCCAATATCATATAGCTCCTTTGATCTCCATCTTTGGGGCTCCATGATCATCTTTGTCACCGGCATGACACCATGATCTCCATCATCATGATCTCCATCATCGTGTCTCCATGAAGTTTCTCGCCAACTATTACTTCTACTACTATGTCTAACGGTTTAGCAATAAAGTAAAGTAATTACATGGTGTTAAATCATTGACACGCAGGTCATACAATAATTAAGACAACTCCTATGGCTCCTGCCGGTTGTCATACTCATCGACATGCAAGTCGTGATTCCTATTACAAGAACATGATCTCATACATCACATATATATCATTCATCATTCATCACAACTTTTGGCCATATCACATCACAAATCATATGCTGCAAAAACAAGTTAGACGTCCTCTAATTATTGTTGCATGTTTTACGTGGCTGCAATAGGGTTCTAGCAAGAACGATTTCTTACCTACGTAAAAGCCACAACGTGATATGCCAACTTCTATTTACCCTTCATAAGGACCCTTTTCATCGAATCTGCTCCAATAAAGTGGGAGAGACAGACACCCGCTAGCCACCTTATGCAACTAGTGCATGTCAGTCGGTGGAACCTGTCTCACGTAAGCGTATGTGTAAGGTCGGTCCGGGACGCTTCATCCCACGATGCCGCCGAAGCAAAATAAGACTAGTAGTGGCAAGAAATTTGACAACATCTACGCCCACAACAAATTGTGTTCTACTCGTGCAAAGAGAACTACGCATAGATCTAGCTCGGATACCACTGTTGGGGAACGTTGCAGGAAAAAAAATCTATGCTTTCACCAAGATCAATCTATGAGTTCATCTAGCAACGAGAGAGAGGAGTGCATCTACATACCCTTGTAGATCGCAAGCGGAAGCGTTCAAGAGAACGGGGTTGAGGAGTCGTACTCGTCATGATCCAAATCACCGGAGATCCTAGCGCCGAACGGACGGCACCTCCGCGTTCAACACATGTATGATTGGGAAGACGTCTCCTCCTTCTTGATCCAGCAAGGGGGAAGGAGAGGTTGATGAAGATCCAGCAGCACGACGGCGTGGTGGTGGATGCAGCAGCGATCTCGGTAGGGCTTCGCCAAGCTTCTGCGAGAGGGAGAGGTGTAGCAGGGGGAGAGGGAGGCGCCAAGAGCATGGGTGCAGCTGCCCTCCCTCCCCCCTTTATATAGGCCCCTAAGGGGGGTGCTGGCCCTAGGAGATGCAATCTCCTAGGGGGGGCGGCGGCCAAGGGGGTGGCTTGCCCCCCAAGGCAAGTGGAGGCGCCCCCACCCCTAGGGTTCCCAAACCTAGGCGCAGGAGGCCCAGGGGGCCGCACCAGCCCACCAGGGGCTGGTTCCCCACCTACTTCAACCCATGGGGCCCTTAGGGATAGGTGGCCCCATCCAGTGGACCCCAGGGACCCTTCCGGTGGTCCCGGTACAATACCGGTGACCCCCGAAACTTTCCCGATGGACGAAAGTTGACTTCCTATATATAATTCTTTACCTCTGGACCATTCTGGAACTCCTCGTGACGTCCGGGATCTCATTCGGGACTCCGAACAACTTTCGGGTTACTGCATACTCATATCTCTACAACCCTAGCGTCACTGAACCTTAAGTGTGTAGACCCTACGGGTTCGGGAGACATGCAGACATGACCGAGACGCCTCTTCGGTCAATAACCAACAGCGGGATCTAGATACCCATGTTGTCTCCCACATGCTCCTCGATGATCTCATCGGATGAACCACGATGTCGAGGATTCAAGCAACCCCGTATACAATTCCCTTTGTCAATCGGTATGTTACTTGCCCGAGATTCGATCGTCGGTATCCCAATACCTCGTTTAATCTCGTTACCGGCAAGTCACTTTACTCGTACCGTAATGCATGATCCCGTGACCAGACACTTGGTTACATTGAGCTCATTATGATGATGCATTACCGAGTGGGCCCAGAGATACCTCTCCGTCATACGGAGTGACAAATCCCAGTCTCGATTCGTGCCAACCCAACATACACTTTCGGAGATACCCGTAGTGCACCTTTATAGTCACCCAGTTATGTTGTGACATTTGGCACACCCAAAGCACTCCTACGGTATCTGGGAGTTGCACAATGTCATGGTCTAAGGAAATGATACTTGACATTTGGAAAAGCTCTAGCTAAACGAACTACACGATCTTTGAGCTATGCTTAGGATTGGGTCTTGTCCATCACATCATTCTCCTAAAGATGCGATCCCGTTATCAATGACATCCAATGCCCATAGTCAGGAAACCATGACTATCTGTTGATCAACGAGCTAGTCAACTAGAGGCTTACTAGGGACATGTTGTGATCTATGTATTCACACGTGTATTACGATTTCTGGATAACACAATTATAGCATAAATAACAAACAATTATCATGATCAAAGAAATATAATAATAACCATTTTATTATTACCTGTAGGGCATATTTCCAACAGTTGGATGGGTCTATATGTATAGCGTGAGCGAGACATGTGTATGTGTGAACCAGGGAGATATAAGGTCAGTTTGGCTTGCTTCCTGAGCATCTTTTGCCTGGCCTGGGGTTGTGGCTGGATTTCATGCATTCTTGTTTGGTTGCTACCCTGTGAAAAAGAAAGCCCGCCTGGCCTGGGTTCCCTTGCACTTTAATTAGCCTGGCTGAACTCCAGACATTGCAAGTAGCCTGGCCCAGGCGACCAATTTTGAACGCCTGGCCGTGCCTGGTCATGCGACCACGAGGCTAACAGCAACATGGATGGATATTAGCATTAAATAATTGATGCATGGATTGATTGATGGGACGTTGATGCTTTGCCTGGCCCAGGCATGAACCAAACACTTCAGCACCACACAAGCCTGGCCAGGCAGAAATATTTTACATCTCACGTCCACACCAGGCAGTACTGGCCATCAAGGCATGAGGGTCAGGTCCAAACTGACCAATAAAGTTTGAGAGAGATTAAGGAGCCTCGATAAGGCTGAGTGGTGCGTCAGATAGCCGAGAGGGGGAAAGAGATATTCCATCCACTCGATAATGCAGTGCATGTAAAATTTTTAGAAGTCAAACTTTGATCAGGTTTACGCAAATGTTATTTATATCTACAATACCAAAGATACATCATACAAAACTACATCTCATGGTGAATCTAATGGTATATGTTTGCCGTACTAGATGTAATTTTTTTTCTCCACGTACATGGTCAAACTTTGTGATGTTTGACTTTTCAATAAATCTATATGCTATGGACCGAGGAGAGTGCCTCAGTCGAGACAGATCAAGTGCGTGTGAAGGAGAATGAGTAAGTGTGCAAAAAGAGTATGTGTGTGAAAGAGAAAGTGACAACAAAAGATAAATTAGAGAGAGAGAGAGTGTGTGTGTTTTCGTTTCTTATGCGAACATATCACGCATGCATCTCCGAGATGGAAAAGCGAGGCGAGGAGATACACGAAGATAGCTAGTGTGTGATTGTTTGCAACGGAGAGAGACACCCCTGTAGCACATGTCCAATAGAGGTCTGGCCAACAAGGAAAAAAGGTCGAGAGGGACACATGGATGGCATGGACGCATGGGGAGGGAGAGAGGGTGTGTTTGTGATAGAGAGATCCCCTCGGGATCGTGAGGGGACTATATGGGTGGGAGATCAAGGGAGTGCGTGCGCGATAGAAAGATGCCCCGAGAGAAATCGAGATAGACCATGCACATGTTTGTGATGGAGACTAAGATAAGCTAGTCATATACATGTAGGGGGGACTGCGTGTGCCTACAATTGAGTGAGATACCATCATACTTGGCTACCTGGGCATGAGATTGTGTGTGTGTGCGTTTGAGATGGAGAGAGAACGAGGGAGAGAGATAGAGTTTTAGATGGGCCTATCGAGTGCGAGTGAGATATGCATGTGTATGTGTGACCTAGGTGGATGGAGAGTTTGAGAGAGGGGGGGAAGAGCTCCGAGACGACATAGTGGTGCGTGAGAGAGTTACGGGCAAAGATCCCAGGAATTTGTGTGTGTACGATGAGTGCACCCAAGATATCTAGCTTGGACTAGCTAGAGTATCATACATAGTGTGCGAGAGAGACCTATAGATGGTGTATATATGCATGTGAACTTGAAAGACCCCCCCACACACACAAAGAGAGAGAGAGATGGAGAGAAAGGGAGAGGGACCAACAAGGTTTTTGTGTCAGATGCGTGCGACAGAATTGAAGATTCTTGGAGAGAGAGAGAGAGAGAACAGGCGTCCAGTAGAGGGGGAGGTCGCGTTTTATGCATCAAAGACTGATATAAACCATGTTTCGATATAAAATTGCATTCAAATATTTAAATTGGAGAACATGTTGTCTGCAATCCACACATGAACGGATATATGCGTATATCAAACAAGTTCATGAATTTGACTTTCAACATGTTCATGGAGTACTATAATACTGTACAACATGCTACTCGATTGAGGTGTTCAATTTTGGATTTAGTTCACTATTTTGACCTACTGAACGAGCTATTTCATTGAATCGAGATATTTCATTTTGGGTTTGATTCGCGTTTTTGAGTGGGTCAACTATTTGTCATATAGTAAATCACTAGCAACGAGCATGTAAAAACACGTTACTCCCGAGCATCATCTCTCCATCTAAAAAAGAAGTGGCAAGCTAATATTTCAAAATTTGATTCAAATCGACTTGGTAAGGTAGACGTGGATGCTCGTTCTCCCAAAATTTGAACGAACTGTTAAACATCCTCTCTGCTTGGTGGAATTTGCCCGAGCAAATAAATGGGAGGCGCGAAATTACCGTCCTATGTGGGACACACATCAATTGGCCCGTTGTACATCGAGGGTAGGTTCGTAACTTCATCTAAGCGCGCCTTCTCCTCGGCCGAAATGACATGTGCCGAATAATTCATAAACCATGGTCGGCAAAACACGCTCTCCTCGCCCGAAATAGCTCGCGCCCACTATTTCAAAACACGCTCCCCTCGCCCGAAATCGCTCGCGCCCACTATAGTTCAAAACAGGCCCTCTTCGCCCGAAATCACTCGCGCCCACTATAGTTCAAAACACGCCCTCCTCGCCCGAAATCGCTCCCGCCCACTATTTGGGGAGAAGCTAAGTTACTCTACTATCCCTGACCCTCAGTACACATACCCAAGCCGAGAAGCCTATAGGCAATGGTAGAACTGTAACTCCCCCTCACATTTTAGACAAATGCGTCCGTAAGACATGGTTCCACTCCCCTCCCAATTCCCCCCCTCCCCCCCCCCCCCACCCGCCCCCATTCATACCTCGTGGGCGCCAAATCACCCATGGCGCCCCCATCACACCAATTTCACATCCACCCTCCTCCCTAATGCCAGAGACGCTATCCATTTGCCGTCGTGCACTGGGCCGTGTGCCTCTTACTCTGTGCTGCTGGTTCTGCCTCGACGACGGCCGCGTGAACCGTACCAGAGCCGATTCACCCCCGCCATTGTTCACGACGCCGGAGCGGCTCCAACTTTGGATCCGTCCAGAGTCCTGGCGCTACTTCCGCGTCACCGTCGACCATCATGACATTGCTCTTTCCCTGCCACCGGTCGCCTCCCCAACCACGCCGGCCTCACCGACTCGGCAGCTGGACCTGCCTACTTCACCATGACGCCAGATAGATTGCACCCTCATCTCAAATCACATTATTTAGGCGTCAGTTGTCTGAATTTTTATTCTAGGCCAATCGATTCCCAATGGGAAGCAGCACCCCTCGAGGCGGCGGAGCTCCTAGGCTGCCGGTTGGCTGGTGTCTAACGTAAGGGTGCGGGACCGCAAGTTTGCCGTCGAAGCAGTGCTTAGATAGCTATCTTTTAGAGTTGCTAGGGTTGAAGGTACTACCGCCGCCGGATCTGGATGACGCTATGTCGGTGTCAAAACCGGCGGATCTCTGGTAGGGGGTCCCGAACTGTGCGTCTAGGCAGATGGTAACAGGAGACAAGGGACACGATGTTTTACCCAGGTTTGGGCCCTCTTGATGGAGGTAAAACCCTACGTCCTGCTTGATTGATATTGATGATGTGGGTATTACAAGAGTAAATCTACCACGAGATCAAGGAGGCTAAACCCTAGAAGCTAGCCTATGGTATGATTGTTGTTCGTCCTATGGACTAAAACCATCTGGTTTATATAGACACCGGATAGGGCTAGGGTTACACAGAGCCGGTTACAATGGTAGGAGATCTACATATCTGTATCGCCAAGCTTGCCTTCCACGCCAAGGAAAGTCCCATCCGGACACGGGACGAAGTCTTCAATCTTGTATCTTCATAGTCTTGGAGTCTGGCCGATGATGATAATTCGGCTATCCGGACACCCCCTAGTCCAGGACTCCCTCAGTAGCCCCTGAACCAGGCTTCAATGACGACAAGTCCGGCGCGCATATTGTCTTCGGCATTGCAAGGCGGGTTCCTCCTCCGAATAATTCATAGAAGATCGTGAACACCAAGATAGTGTCTGGCTCTGCAAAATAAATTCCACATACCACCGTAGAGAGAATAATATTTACACAAGTTCAATCTGCTGACGTATTTTGTGGCGTGACGTCACACCACAACCAAGCCTTTACTCGAATCGTTTTTATTATACCACCTCCGCGCGTTTAGCGAAGCGGTTTCCTTGGTACGTCTTGTCGAAGCAGAGATCGTGTTCCCCTTATTCCAGGATTCCCATCAATACGGACGTGGGTAACCCAACCGCTCCATTGATTGCGACGCTTGGGAGATAAGCGAGTTTTATCAGGCCGGTGGGGACGCACGGTCTCGTCCGCCCATATAAGGGGATAAAGATCCACCCTTTTACCTATGCCTTCTTCCTCCTTTGCTTATCCATCTCCGCGAACTCGAGCTCTAGCGCCCATGTCCGCACATCTCACCTCAACCTTCTCCAACTATGTCCGGAGCGAGAGGCAAGTGGATGGCCTCCTCCGTTACGGAGGGGCACATCAAGAAGCTGCACAGCGCCGGATATCTATGCAGCGACATCGTGCACCGGCTCCTCGACGAGGGGGAGCTCATCCCCACCCCCAGGCCCCATGATAGGGTAGTATTACTTTCCCATTTCCTCCGCGAACTGGGCTTCCCACTCCATCCCTTTGTCCGGGGGCTCATGTTCTACTATGGCCTGGATTTCCATGATCTGGCCCCGAATTTCATCCTCAACATCTCGGCGTTTATCGTCGTGTGTGAGGCCTTCCTCTGCATCCAGCCCCACTTCGGCTTGTGGCTCAAGACCTTCAGTGTCAAGCCAAAGGTTGTGAAGGGCAGCCAAGCGGAGTGCGGAGGCGCCATGGTGGGCAAGATGCCCAATGTTACTTGGCTCGAGGGCACCTTCGTGGAAACCATTAAGGGGTGGCAATCGGGGTGGTTCTACATCACTGAGCCGCGTGACCCTAAATGGGCAGCGGCCCCCGAATTCATATCTGGCATCCCCATACGGCTCACCTCCTGGAAAGAGAGTGGCCGGACATGGGGTGATTCGGAGGACCTGACCAGACTCCAAGCCTGCATCCAAAAGCTAGGGAACAAGAAGCTCAAGCTTGTCAACATAGTCCAGGTCATGCTCATCCGTCGGATTCTCCCGTGCCAACAACGGGACTTCAATATGCGGGAGTTCGATTCGGCGCAGCACCAGACTTTGAGCAGGCTCTTCAACACTACGTACGAAGAGGCCTGCAGGGTGCTATTTAAGGGCGCCGAGGCTCCCGCATCCACTACCAAAGATCGCGGATTCAGCTCGCAGTGTCCTGCTAGTGAGGTAAGTGATTTTACCCTTTACGGGACACTTGTTTTCCATAGTTTGACTCTATGCGGGATCTAAACTCCCTCTCCTTTGACAGGACTGGCTGAAGAAGGCCGAGCGGACTAACTGTCCGACCCCTTTGCCAGAAGACCCAGCGGACGCCCGCTTAACGGGGCTGCTGTTTCCGGCACCCCACGTGGTGCCGGAGAAGAAGGCTAAGAAGAGGGCCACGGGCACTCGAAAGAGTTCCCGTTTTCAGGTGTCATCGGACTCATCGTCCGATGACTCCGAGGCGGACTCCTCCCACGAAGGCGAGGAGGAGAAGAAAGAGGCCTCTCCCCCAGCGGGGGAGGGAAGAAAAGGAAGGCCTCCCCAATGGGGGAGGCCGAAGGGTCCAAGAAGGGAAGGATTCTTCCCCCGGACTGCTCTGCCAACGCCGGCGACGACGACGAGGACTGGCCTTCAAGGGCCAAGCCCCTGGCAAGATCGTAAGTATCCGGATTCCCGAATAACTTCATGGTTTTTCTTTTCGCCACATGGTGTCTTTCTAATGCCGCATACAACCCTGCAGTTCGCCCAGGGATGAACTTCCCGCTTCGTCGAGCGGGTCCTTGGGTGCATCGGATATGGATTCCCTTCCGACCGCCTCCACCCCCCGCGATGTGGACGATGCCGAGGTGGGATCCCGGGAAGGGACCCGCCAGGAGGAGGTGGCCCCGGAGGTGCCGCGGGGCAACCTCCCGGACTTTGCACCGGACTCCGCACCGGAATCTGTAATGGTTCCGGAGTCCGGCGGGCGGCCCCTTCGTAAGAAGGGCAAGACCGTGACGCCGGCGGCCTCCATCCAACCGGAGGCACCGGATAGCTTGCTTCAGGCGCTCAACGGTGCTTCCATCAAAGAGGAACACCGCACCGTCATGAGTGCGGTGATTCAGAAGGTTCAGCTCACCAAGAGCGGGCTGACCGAAGCCTACAGCAGCCTTCTAACAGGCTTTGAGGTAAGAATTTTGATATATGTAAAATATTACCGCATAGACAGTAGCCCCTGATGTTCGGTTCGGTGTTCGGAAAGAAAAGCCGGACTGAGGATCTAAAAAGATATACGCAGGAGTCATAAAAAATATGTCAATATGGGGTTGCAGGCTGTGCTGCTGACCTCTGCCGCACTGACTGCGGAGGTCAATACTTTGAAGCAAAGCCTCGAGCGGTCCGAGAACGAGCTCGGCCATGCCAAGAAGCAGCTCGAGGACAAGGAAGGTGAGTAACACCTTATTAAAGTTGTACCTTACAGAAAAGGATTTGGTTGCAAGAAGAATGACAAGGATAACGTGGGTATTGCAGGGGCCACGAACGAGGTGGCGACCCTGAAGGAGGCGGTGTCCGCGGCCGAACATAATGCGGCCGTGGAGGACACTGAGCGAGAGAAGCAGGAGGCGCGGGTGGCGGAGGTACAGCAAGAGCTCCAGGCTCTCGTGGAAAAACATGATAGTTTGGAGCGCGACTCGAAGACTCGAGAGTCCGAGCTTGCTTCGGCTCTTGGGAGTGCCAAAGCCTCTAAGGCCGAAGCCTACAAGGCCCTCCAGGAAATCGGGGCGTTGAAGAAAATAGCGGCAGGTAAGGCATTTTTCATGCAAAGCAAGCATGTGAGTGTGAATTACCTATCACTTACCCGAATTCGGAGCTCTCCAGGAGCGTTCGCAGATCTGCCCTGCAGCGTGTCCGATGCTGCCGCTTTCTACAGGGCCAAGGAGGGGAGCTCGACGGAGAAGGTCTTCTGGTCTCAGTATGCTGAGGCCGGACATCCGGTGCCCCTTAGCAACCAGCTGAAGCAGCTGGTCGAGCTCCACAAGGTGGCCGAACAGGCCATGAAGGGCCTCATAGTTCGGCTGTGGCCCGGGGAGGCCATGCCTAGGAGCTACTTCGGCCTGGTGCGGCGGCTGGTGGATGCTTGTCCATGGGTTGAATTCATCAAGCACTCCGCCTGTATTGAAGGTGCCCGTCGGGCCCTTGCCCGCGCAAAGGTGCAATGGGGCAAGATGGATGCTGAGAAGCTTGTGACGGATGCGCCACCGCCGAGCAAGGAGTATCGCACGCCCGAGATGTATTATAAGAGTGTCCTGAAGGGTGCCCGCATTATTGCGGGTGAGTGCTCCAAAGATGTAATATTTGAGTAGACTCGTATTTTGTTATCCTGTGTGCTGAAAACTTTGTTCATATGCGCTAAGCAACGCTTGTTAATTTAAAATATTACCTTCTGTGCGGCCGTTTATCTAATCTGAGAGATGGCAAGTCATCGGCTTCAGCCCCCATGTGACGAGTGCTGGGGTGTTCGGGATAAATTTGAGCACTCTTGTTCCCATTTTTGGGTCCATCTAGGGAGGCGCTCAACACAACGAACGAGGCAACCGGACTTATAATGCTTGAACACTCTCACTTAGCCATAGAATTCTATAATTTTAAATTTCGGCGAAGCCCCTAGAGTTCGGAAGGCCGAATTTGGGGCGCTATCCATGCCTGGGCCGGACAAAGCCGGTTCCTTGCTCTAAGCGGCATAAGTCTTTAGGGACTCAAAAAAAACCTCTCGAACAGCGACCGGCTCTCGCCTCCTCATGACGGTCAGTTTTAGCTTTCTCCACTGAGGCGCTCGCCCAGCTCAACTGGGGCGCAATCGCAGTGGTTCTCCCAGTGCTACCTTAGCCGATACAACGGAACGTAAGGTACCAAAACATGGGAGTCGGGCAAACCCAACTATTGACCCAAGACATGATTCGGAGCTGATGCATATAATGCTATAAGTTTGGGGTGCCGCACTTGTGAAAGTGTTCGGACTTATCACACCATGATGCGGGAAACATAAGCCCCTGGTGTATTTAGCCGTACCAAAGTGTACGGATGCAACATGTCATAAATGAACATATGTATAAGGAAGAAATGCAATTATAAGAAAAAAGGTGCTGCATTGTTTATTCAAGAAATACTGCTGTGAATGCAGAATGATACAAATAGTGTGGTAAGCAAGGGATGGGACTATTAAACATGTCCCCCTCCAGGGGTAGGCTGCGGAATGGTGTATAAAACAGATTTAATGCTCGTAATGGAGACCACCTAGATATTCGTCGTAGCCTTTCTCCTTCCCTGGCTGTTGCATCGTGAGTTCGGCAGGTCTACTGCCGGACAGGGCCTCTGATGAACGGAGTCCTGTGGGTAAAAAAAGAAAAAAAAAGAGAAAAAAGGAACGACACACTAGAGAGCCCCTGGTGTGGTTAAGCCGCATTCTGGGCCTATCGTGGTCGTGCCCCTCCCCCTATGCCCATGGTATCTCCAGAGCGTAATGATGTACGCGAAGGACCAGTCTTGCAATTTTGGAGGGGCTGGGGTTGGGGCCGCATTGCTACGCGTGCTCGGAACGTGCTAGGTGGTCTTGTTGTATGTTACTTCGGGCGCGTTTAGCCGTGTCCGGTCGCTTAACGGCCGGACTCGAGAATTGCCTTAAGAGGCTGCATTGTACTTCTGCCGCGAGAGCCGATGTATGTTCCTCCGTTCTGAGAGAGCGTTCAGTGTTTCCGTTGACCGCGATGACTCCTCGAGGGCCTGGCATCTTGAGCTTGAGGTATGTGTAGTGCGGCACCGCGTTGAACTTTGCAAACGTGGTACGTCCGAGCAGAGCATGATAGCCGTTGCGGAACGGAACTATGTCGAAGATTAACTCCTCGCTTCGGAAGTTATCCGGGGATCCGAAGACCACTTCCAGTGTAACTGAGCCTGTACAATTGGCCTCTACACCTGGTATGATGCCTTTAAAGGTCATCTTTGTGGGTTTAATCCTTGAGGGGTCTATGCCCATTTTGCGCACTGTATCCTGCTAAAGCAGGTTCAGGCTGCTGCCGCCGTCCATCAGGACTCTGGTGAGGTGAAATCCATCGACGATTGGGTCTAAGACAAATGCGGCGAATCTGCCGTGGCGGATGCTGGTGGGGTGGTCCCTTCGATCAAAAGTGATCGGGCAGGAGGACCATGGGTTGAACTTCGGGGCGACTGGCTCCATCGCGTATACATCCCTGAGTGCACGCTTCCGCTCCCTTTTGGGTATGTGGGTTGCGTATATCATGTTCACCGTCCGCACTTGTGGGGGGAAACCCTTCTGTCCTCTATTGTTCGGCGGTCGGGTCTCTTCCTCGTTATCGCTATGCAGCCCCTTGTCGTTGTTTTCGGCAATTAGCTTGCCTGCCTGATTGAATACCCAACAGTCCCTCTTGGTGTGGTTAGCTGGCTTTTCGGGGGTGCCGTGTATCTGGCACGAGCGATCGAGTATTCGGTCCAAATTGGACGGACCCGGAGTAGTTCTTTTGAATGGCTGTTTCCGCTGACCGGGTTTAGAGCCTCTGAATCCAGCATTGACTGCCGTATCCTCATTATTGTCGCCGTTAATGCGGCGTTTGTTCTTGTTGCGACGCGACCTACCATTGCGGTCCTTGATATCCGGACTGCTAGAACTTTTGCTGAGGTTGTTGCTGCGGGCTAGCCAGCTGTCCTCTCCCGCGCATCAGCGGGTCATGAGTGATGTGAGGGCTGCCATGGATTTCGGCTTTTCCGGTCCCAGGTGCCGGGCAAGCCACTCGTCGCGGATGTTATGTTTGAAGGCCGCGAGGGCCTCCGCATCCGGACAGTCGACGATTTGATTTTTCTTAGTTAAGAACCATGTCCAGAATTGTCTGGCCGACTCGTCTAGCTGATGAATTATATGGCTTAGGTCGTCAGCGTCTGGTGGTCGCACATACGTGCCCTGGAAGTTATCAAGGAATGCGGCTTCCAGGTCCTCCCAACACCCAATTGATTCTGTTGGCAAGCTGTTGAGCCAATGCCGAGCTGGTCCTTTAAGCTTGAGTGGGAGGTATTTGATGGCGTGAAGATCATCACCGCGGGCCATGTGGATATGAAGGAGATAGTCTTCGATCCAAACCGCGGGGTCTGTTGTGCCATCATAAGATTCAATATTCACGGGTTTAAACCCTTCGGGGATTTGATGATCCATTACTTCATCTGTGAAGCATAGTGGGTGTGCGGCGCCTCTGTATTGGGCTATATCACGACGAAGCTCAAAAGAGCGTTGTCTACTGTGTTCGGCCCGGCCGGTCTTGCTGTGTCCGGCGTGACGGTTGTCGTCACGTATCATGGGGCGCCCACGCGATCCGTATATCGATATTGATTGTCTTGCCTTATCCTCCAATAAATCTCGCAAGTCCAGAGCGTTCCCCTGTGGCCTTGTGCTTTTCGAGCGATGCCGGGGTACGGTTCTAGTGGAGGGCCTAGAGGCCTCTCTGTCGCGGCCATGAGGTGGTCGGTCAGCCGTATTGTGCGCTGGTGATGCAGGTTTATATGCCTCCTCCTCTAATCGGGGGAGCAGCTTGCGTTTGGGGTAGCTTTTGGAGGGGCGTTCAAGCTCATGCTCTTCGGCCGCAAGGACTTCAGTCCATCTGTCGCCTAGCAGATCTTGATCAGCTCTAAGCTGTTGCTGCTTTTTCTTGAGGCTGTTTGCCGTGGCCATAAGCCTGCGTTTAAAATGCTCTTGTTCGACGGGATCCTCAGGTACGACAAATTCGTCGTCGTCGAGGCTTGCCTCGTCTCCGGAGGGAGGCATGTAATTATCATCCTCTACCTCTTCGTCTGCCGCTCTCTCATGAGGGATGGCTTCTCCGTCCTCCTGTGCTGAATCTTGCTGGAGGGGTTTGTCTTCGGCACTGTCTGGGGTATTATTATCTCCAGTGCCGGAATCTCCATTCTTGCTGTGGCGGGATTTAGAGCGGCGCCGCTGACGTCGGCGCTTGGGATGTTTCTTGGAGGGGTCGTCCTCCGCTATTCCTTCGCCATTCCCATCCTTTGGGATATCCACCATATATATGTCATATGATGAGGTGGCTTTCCAGTGCCCAGTAGGCGCTGGTTCTTCGTCGTCTCCGGCATCGTTTTCCATACCATCGATGTCTTCGGAGTCGAAGTCTAGCATGTCGGTTAGATCGTCGACAGTGGCTACTAAGTGGGTGGTGGGTGGGCTTTGAATTTCTTCGTCCTCCGCATCCCAACCATCCTGACCGCAGTCCGGCCAGGGCTCTCCTGATAACGAGGGATACTTTAGCGAACTCAAGATGTCGCCGAAAGGTGCGTGTTGAAAGATGTCCGCAGCGGTGAACTCCATGATCGGCGCCCAATCGGATTCGATTGGAGGGGTCACGGGAGGTTCGGAGTCCGGCACCTCGGAGTCACGAGCTTCACAAGGGACAAGGCCAGTATTCGGCTCCATCGCCATAGAGGTTGCAGCCCCTAAGGCAGTGTCTAGCCACCCGTCCTCGATCTGCGCAGCCGGCTCCGAATCGAGGGTCGGAGCGGGCTCGTGTGTGGCCTCCAGGGCACTGTCCGGCTGCAGAGCTAAATCATGCCCATCGTGACAGTGCGGCGCGCTCGGCTGTGGCTCGAATCCATCGAAGATCAAGTCTCCGCGGATGTCAGCCGTGAAGTCCAAACTTCCAAATCTGACCTGACGGCCAGGGGCGTAGCTTTCGATCTGCTCCAGATGGCCAAGCGAATTGGCCCGCAGTGCAAAGCCGCCGAATACGAAGATCTGTCCGGGGAGAAAAGTCTCACCCTGGACTGCGTCGTTGTTAAGGATCGAAGAGGCCATCGAGCCTATCAGTGACGACACAGAGGAACTCTCAATGAAAGCACCAATGTCGGTGTCAAAACCGGTGGATCTCGGGTAGGGGGTCCCGAACTGTGCATCTAGGCGGATGGTAACAGGAGACAAGGGACACAATGTTTTACCCAGGTTCGGGCCCTCTTGATGGAGGTAAAACCCTACGTCCTGCTTGATTGATATTGATGATGTGGGTATTACAAGAGTAAATCTACCACGAGATCAAGGAGGCTAAACCCTAGAAGCTAGCCTATGGTATGATTGTTGTTCGTCCTATGGACTAAAACCATCCGGTTTATATAGACACCGGAGAGGGCTAGGGTTACACAGAGTTGGTTACAATGGTAGGAGATCTACATATCCGTATCGCCAAGCTTGCCTTCCACGCCAAGGAAAGTCCCATCCGGACACGGGACGAAGTCTTCAATCTTGTATCTTCATAGTCTTGGAGTCCGGCCGATGATGATAGTTCGGCTATCCGGACACCCCCTAGTCCAGGACTCCCTCACGGGGAGTCTTTGTGGATTGGCCCGGGGGAGGGGCAGCCACGGCAGTGCGGTGGGGCAGGGAGCGGGGTTTTGGCCGGGGCCACGGACGGTGGAGGCAGGCTGCTCTGCCGTTGGTCGCTGGCTCTTCGGGGAAGATTCCGAACAGTGTCAGACGGGAGGCACAAGACGGCCATCAAGCCATCCGGCGTTGATCGGACAGTACCAAAATAAAATAAAATCGTGTGACCCCAATTTAGTCTTTAGTCAATAGACGTGTGACCACTATCATACCTTGTTGTTGATCTCTTAGTGTATTTCTTCAGATCAAAGAGATATGTCGTTCTTAACATTATGCGTTATCTGCATCTTCAGACACACCGTCTTCCGACTCACCGCAGCTGCTCCAACAAGGGAAGCATACACCAGAAGGGAGCTATAGTCCCCACTCAACAGTTCCCTGCATCGAATGCGCGTGCCCAACATGGACAACCACAACAACTGGAGGGCCATCGATAAGTCAGCACATGATGCTCACTCCTACGGATGGCAGCCAGATAGGTTGTACCCTCATCTTACTTGTGTGCAACATTTATGGCGTTGTTATTCATCTAAGCATGGAAAATAGATCATCACATTTCACTGTATATTCATGCTGATCTCTTACGGGTCTTGTTCAGGAGTTCACACTGTTCCATAGTTTAGCTAAGATACTTGTTCTTTAGGTAACGATGTTCCATAGTTATCATCCATCAGCCAATGCTATCCCACAGGCTGGTGATTATAGTATTATACCACTTCTAGTATTACCTATGTTGTTCTTTAATACTTTTGTGTGCCATCTAGTTAATCTCGAGTACAAATGATACATATTCTGTAGCTTTCATCTGTGTTCTCCCTTTAGTTTATGAGACCTGTTGCTGCTAGTTAACCCCAGTCCCTGTTGTCTTCCATGCATGTTAGATATAATTGCACACACTGATATATCCACAAGAACCTCACGCAGCAATCTAAAGGCCAATAAACTTGATGTCAATGATACCCAATATGATGGAACATGTAAAGGCAGTTCTTCAGAAGACTTGCAGAAAGATGATGAATCCTCTTCACCCCACAAGGTCCTTGCTCTAACTTGGCCTGTGATATGGGTACAACATGCATATAATGTCCTGAAGTGTATCTACTCTGTTGCAATGCCATGTGCTTAGCATGCTGATCATGCATGTAAATATGTCACGCCTTCCTGTTTTTCAGTACCTATTCCATTCATGATAACATGTTTTCAAATTCAAGTACTGTCATTCTACTCTATCGCAATGCCATCTGCTTAATTTGGACATCATGCTTTTGAATATCTTATGCATTGTTATTCATCAGTATGTACTTCATCTGTCTGCCATACCATGTTTTTTTACATTGAAGTGTTGTTCTAGTGCTCTGTTGCAATGCCATCTTATTTTCCCAATCATACATGTGTATGTTGCCTTAGTTATTTCTGTATGTATTCTGCTAGCATATAGTTTTACATTCAACTAGTGTTTTTTTTGCTGTTTTGTCCTGTCATATCCCTAGCTCTTACACCATACTCCCTCCGTCCGGATTACATGTTGCCAAAATGGATAAAAAAGGATGTATCTAGAACTGAAATATGCCTAGACCCATCCATTTTTTTCTGGATGGAGGGAATACATGTCAATATGTCATGCCTTTATATTCTTCAGTACCTATTCCATCTCTCTGCTGTCGCATGTTTTATAATTAAAGCACCATTCTTCTATACAAGGCATGCAAGGTGAAGACGACTATGTTAGAATCTGAAGGGTTACAAATAAGGCCTTTGCAAAAGATCCAAACATCAGGAGATAATAAACCAACTCCAGTTTTTATAGATACTGCTCCAGCATAGAGAAACCCAACTCCTACTGATAATAAGCAGATTCCAGTGGCCAAAGAACTAGTCCGCTCCAGTCCAGCAAAAATATGTCAACTCAATTCTAAGAAGCGTGTGCGTATCCTTGCTTCACGAAATTTTATAGCATGCTGATCATATTTTCTACATGTTTCTTACCGATCTTACTTTTAGAAAATAAGCTTAACAGATAGAAGATTTTCTACAATGGTATCGTTTATGAGGAAAGATTCTTGCAGGAATTCTCTGTGCTCCAATGTAGATGTAAGTACCTGTTGTATATCACTATATTTTTACATCTGCATGTATTTTGTTAATCGGCGTGAATCCAACCTTTATCTGATCTAAATTTAGTTGTAGCAAAATGTATGATTAAAGGCCACAATGTTGATTTTTGTAAGGAAAACTGCCTGGTAGTTTTGCATCTTGAGCTGCATGAGTGTACTATCTCATATCAGTGGGTTTGAATACTTTGGTTCTGCAGTGGGTTTTTCTGTGTTTTTTTACTGTGTTGTCCTGTTGTATCCCTAGCTCTTACATCATACTCCCTCCGTCCAGATTAAATGTCGCAGAAATGGATAAAACTGGATGTATCTAGAACTGAAATACGCCTAGACCCATCCATTTATTTCCGGATGGAGGGAATACATGTCAATATGTCATGCCTTTTTATTCTTCAGTACCTATTCCATCTCTGCTATAGCATGTTTTATAACTGAATCACCATTCTTCTATATAAGGCATGTAAGGGGAAGATGGCTATGGTAGAATCTGAAGGGTTACAAACCAGGTCTTTGCAAAAGATACAAACGCCAGGAGATAAGAAACCAACTCCATTTTTCATAGATACTGCTCCAGCACAAAGAAACCCAACTCCCACTGATAATAAACAGATTCCAGTGGCCAAAGAACTAGTCCGCTCCAGTCCAGCAAAAGAATGTTAACTCCATTCTAAGAAGCGTGTGCGTATCCTCGCATCATGAAATTTTATAGCATTCTGATCATATTTTCTACATGTTTCTTACCCATCTCTCTTTTAGAAAATAAGGTTAAACGATAGATGACTTCCTCCATTGGGATCATATTCAAGGAAAATATCTTGCGGGAATTCTCTGTGCTCCAATGCTGATGTAAGTACCTGTTGTATATCACTATATTTTTACATCAACATGCATTTTGTTATTCGGCGTGAATCTAACCTTTATATGATCTAAAATCAGTTGTAGCAAAATGTTAAAGGCGCCAATGTTGATTTTTGTAAGGAAAACTGCTTGGTAGTTTTGCATACTGAGTTGCATGAATGTACTATCTCATATCACACACATTACTGAATTGTAGTGCTTCTCTGGTTGCACATTCATTCATTGTGTCAATGTTGCTTTCGTACTACCTTACCTGGTTGATGATAGCTGTGCCATATTGTGTTAATTTGGTGTAGGGTAGTTGCCCAAACGTTTGTTGTGTCAATGTTTCTTTCCTATTATCTGACTTGGCCGATGATAGCAATGCTAGTGTGTTAATTTTGTGCAGGTTGCTGAAGATAAGAAGACAAACTCTGAAAACAGCAAGGCAACCCCATTATTTCTTTCCAGTAAATCTAGGCCAGGTAATATGGCAATAACTCATGATTAATCTGTTTGGTTCCCGTCCTAATTTATGTTATGATGCAGTGGTCAAGACACTCTCCACTATCAATAATATAAGCCTGCCAAAATCGCCATCTGAATCTATTCAGTATCCTCTGTCTCGAATGCAACGGAATAAATGTATGTTTGTGAACCAATTAATGGCTGAAGCAATGATGGAAATGGTGGATGAATCAGAGGTGCAGAGTCGTGCGACACAACAACTGATCAATTTTTTCAGAGACAGTGTAGCAAAGCAGCAAGAACTTGCCCACATGCTTATGGGCGTCATCTGTGCTGAGGTTGCAGATTGTGACGTTGTAGATGGTTAGGTTCTGCTCATTTATTTGCACTGGCATCAATCTTTGATTGCCCAATTGATGTAATTTCCTGTAATATATGCTGGATGTGCAACGTTATTCCCTGTATGCCGTATCTTTGCTTGATCGGTTTTGGTCCTGTGCATAATTGCTCGTCGTAATGGGCTCAAATTATCTAATTTGGCCTAAAGACATGTACGAACTTTAGTGGGCCCATTAAGTAATGGGCCGTTACTAGGCTAAAAGTTAATGGTCAGCCCTCTTACTTCCCGGGTTGTTAACAGGCCAACATCGAAGCGGGCCACAGGTGGCCCCAATTTATTTCACGGGCCGTTAACAGGCCGTTACTAAGTTTGGGCTACATATGGCCCAACTATACTGTAGGCCTTTAGCAGGCCGAAAGAGACAGCGGGCTTGTACTGGACCATGAAGAGCATGGGCCGCTAACAGGCCGAAAGTCAGGTCGTATTGTAAATGGCCCAACTGTGTTGTGGGCCTTTAGCAGGCCGAAAGAGAAACCGGGCTGGTATTGGACCATGAAAGGCATGGGCCGTTAAAAGGCCAAAACTAAGGTCCGACTACAAATGGCCCAACTCATTTATGGTCCGTTAACGGGCCGAAAGACACACGGGGCCGGGAATTGGCCCAACACTTAAATGGGTCACTAAAAGGCCAAAACTCAGGTCCGACTACAAATGGCCCAACTGATTTATGGGCCGTCAACAGGCTGAAAGTGACATCGGGCCAGAAATTGGCCCAACACTTAAATGGGCCGCTAAAAGGCCGAAACTCAGGTCCGACTACAAATGGCCCATCAGATTTATGGGTCGTCAATAGGCTAAAAGAAACACCGGGCCGGAAATTAGCCCAACATTTAAATGGGTCGCTAAAAGGCCGAAAGATGTACATCCTGAAAATTGGCCCATCCATTAAATGGGCCGTTAACAGGCCGAAATCTCATCGGGCCGATATTGAGCCCAAATATATAGCAGGCTGTTAATGGGCTCGAACTGACGATGGGCTGCAATGGTGTCAAATATTTAACGGGCCATTGATGGGCCGAATTGGCACATCTCGTATGGGTCGTGGGCTTAAATGGACCTGACACAAGTAGGCCTTATATGGGCCGGCCTGCTAATTTTTACTGGGCCGCCCTTTTTCACCGGAATGGGCCACTGTTGGGTCATGCCACGTGTCGACCTATCATAGGCGCCTCCTGTCCAATGAGTGGATGACATC
Source organism: Triticum aestivum (assembly GCF_018294505.1). Taxonomy (NCBI): domain Eukaryota; kingdom Viridiplantae; phylum Streptophyta; class Magnoliopsida; order Poales; family Poaceae; genus Triticum; species Triticum aestivum. The sequence goes on from NC_057813.1 coordinate 488,139,531, forward strand.
TGTCCCAACGGTGAGGCAACACGTGTTTCCTGCGGCCAATGATGATTTTACACTTGGAAAATCCCCATTGGTCTGGGCTGTTAATGGGTTATCGGATCCAAAACTAGACCCGATAGCTTAACGGTGTTCTGTTACGGTGGATGCCACGTGTCGGTCACCTTTGATGAAAGCACTTCTGTGACGCGCGATTTATTTTCATGGAAGTGGACACTTCCGTGATGATAATTTTGGTAATGTCATGGAACACTTCTACGATAGCACATGTATGACTATCTTGATTCTATCATAAAATCGTCATGGATGTACATGCATGAAAAAAAACGTGACCTACTGTGAAAAACACGTATCATCACAGAAGTGTATTTTTTTATAGTGTATTACAACAGACTCAAACTTGGCTAATAACTTGGCCTAACAATACCTCTCGTTATCTCTAACTCTCGACCAAATAACATTTCCCAATAACTAAGGAAGGAAATCCTGATCATGTGCTTAATTTTAGTAGATAATCATTACAAAATAAATGCCAAAAATAATTAAACATAATTTCTTTAGTGGCCCCAGCCGATATTTCTCAAGGAAACTAACCTCCACCATCGAAATATTCGGACGTGTACATCCAGCTCTGGTGGTCTTGAACGTGAGTAGCAGACTAGGATTCCATCATTAGTCTCAACAAAATATATGTCCTCTACTTGTGGGACTTGGCCTTGTTCTGTACAAGGCAACCAAGAAAAAAAATTGTTGTACACCCTTGATGAAACGTGTTTGGGTTGGAACTCTTTCTTTTTCATCTACATGCTCCACGTGACTTTGCTTCTTCTCATTAGCTAGTCTAACGGCTTGTCGTTTTTCTGCCTTCTCTTGGCGCTTAACAACATCAACTTGATTCTAAGAATTGTTGGTACAAATAGATATCGAGACGAGGGTTGGTCCGTTGTTGGTCTGATCTTTCACGACAGAAATCTCCATTGCAGCAAAAGCTCATTGTGGGTTTACGAATAAATTCACAAACTCAGTAGAAACAATATGCCAACCCCTCAGTTCGAAGGAGGACAAACCATATAGGTTCAGCTTGCAATCTCATACGCGTCGCGGGAACTCACATGCCAGTTGAGATTTTTGACAAGGTTTCTCTAAACTCGATAATGGCCGACAGATGGAAAACACACACGTGTCTAATTCATCTCAAAATAACCTACCTGTTATGTGGCCTTACCATGACTATTTATACTACTAGTACAACCTACTCAAACTTGGCCAATAAGTTGGCCTAACAATACCTCTCGTTATCTCTAACTCTTGAGCAAATAACTAAGGAAGGAATTCTGATCACGTGTTTTATTTTAGCAGATAATTGTTACAAAATAGATGGCAAAAATAATTAAACGTAATTTGTTTGGTGGCCCCTTTCTCAAGGAAAGTAACCTACACCATCGAAATCTTCGGGCGTGTACATCCAGGTCTGGTGGTCTTGAACATTAGTAGCAGACTAGGATTTCATCATTAGTCTCAACAAAATGTATCTCCTCTACTTGTGGGGCCTGGCCTTGTTCTGTACGAGGCAACCAAAAGAAACAAACAAATTGGTTTACACTTTGATGAAACGTGCTTGGATTGGAAGTCTTTTCTTTTTCATCTACATGCTCCACGTGACTTTGCTTCTTCTCATTAGCTAGTCTAATGGCTTATAGTTTTTCGGCCTTCTCTTGGCGCGCAACAACATCAACTGGATTTTGAGAATTGTTGGTACAATAGAACTAGAGTTGTTCATATCATTAATCATGTTCCAGTTGTTTCCAAAAGCAAACACTGGTTATGCTCCAACACATGGACCCTTATAGACCATGGAGCCACCTACACATCCCGCATGACGCGGACGTCGGCGTCATATTCCGTGCATCCACCTCTTGGTCTATTGGCAATGGCGCTTCTTGCAAATTCTGGACCGACCACTGGATCAATGGTCAATCGGTGGCTGAGATCACGCCCTATATCAACGCGATGATTCCTAGGGGACAGCGGAAAACCCGGAGCATTTTGGAAGGCCTGTGTCGGTGTCAAAACCGACAGATCTCGGGTAGGGGGTCCCAAACTGTGCGTCTGAGGATCAAGGGTAACAGGAGATGGGGGACACGATGTTTACCCAAGTTCTGGCCCTCTTAATGGAGGTAATACCCTACTTCCTGCTTGATTGACTTTGATGAGTGTAGGGGTTACAAGATTTGATCTACCTCGAGATCGTAATGGCTAAACCCTAGATGTCTAGCGTGTATGATTATGATTATGATTATGATCGCCTCTACGGACTAAACCCTCCGGTTTATATAGGCACCGGAGGGGTCTAGGTTTATACAAAGTTGGTTCACAGAGGAAGGAAACTACACATCTGGACGCCAAGCTTGCCATCCATGCAAAGGAGAGTCCCATCCAGACACGGGAGAAGGCCTTCTATCTTGTATCTTCACGACCCATCAGTCCCGCCCATGTCAAATAGGCCGGCTCCCTGAGGACCCCATAATCCAGGACTCCCTTAGTAGCCACCGAACCTGCCTTCAGTGATGACATTGTATCCGGCTTCGTGTCTTCGGCTTTGCAAGCCGGGTTCTCCATTATACTTCGTATAGTTCGGCTTTTATATTAAATACCATATCCTTCATCTTGTGTGCTACCGTCGCCTCGGCTTCCACGTGTCAAACGAATGCAAAGGGTCTAAGTATTTTTACAAGTAACCCCATGAACACATAGGGAACGCGTATATTTAAAGAGACTGAATCTCAGATGCCATTCCTCACCAGGCGAAAATCCTTAGAGCTTGCCATATGAAACCATCCAAACATGGCTAGCGTTCCTAGTTCTTTATCGCGCCCCCACGACCCTCAAAAAGGCGATTGGGAGAGCTGCTCGGTGTCCCACGCCCAGTTGACCAAGCTTCAGACGCAAGGATATCTCCCTTCCTCGGATCTAGTCCCCGTTTGGGCAGGATTAACTTCCATCAATGGTGAATCCCTGGCGGAGGACTTCCCCAATCCTACTAAAGGGGAGTGGGTGTGCTTTGTTTCCTTCCTGCTGAGAGGCGTGGGATTTCTGATCCACCCTTTCCTCAGAGGTCTCCTGGAGTATTATGGCCTCCAACTGCACCATCTCACGCCGGGCTCCATCCTGCACATCGCGGGCTTAGTTTCTCTTTGCGAGTTGTTCCTAGGCTGTGAGGCCAATTTCGAATTATGGAGGAAATTTTTCTGCCTCGTCCCCGGCTCGCAAAAGGGATCCATATTCAAGGCGGGCGGTGCCGAAGTATGGCGCATAGCCGGAACAGGATACATGTCTGGCACTCCGAAGAAGGCATCCGAAGAGTGTCCCTCGGAATGGTTCTACATTGAAGACGTTGTACTCCCGGACCCAATCCGACGCGGTATTCTTGAATTCTCCACTGCTCCTTTAAAGAAGTGCACCAGTTGGCGTCCCCGAAGCCTCGAGGAAGAAGACAGTGCGGAGATTAAGAGGCTAGTGAGCAAGATCAGAATACTCGCCCACTCCGGACTGTCTATAGTCGAGGTAATGGCGATTTCAATAACGCAATGCATTCAACCACTCCAATCAAGATGGCTTCCCATGTGGCATTACAACCGGGAGGACGACGCATCACACTGTAGGCGCAAGGGTCCGGACAATTTTGCCGCTTTGGCCGCCATGTTGGCTGATCTTTACAAAGGGGAGAAAGAAGGCTTCACTCGCCTTAAATGCTGAGAAGGTTTCTCCATGTATAACCCCATTGACTGGGTGAGTTTTTGGTCATAGGCCTCACTCAATATTTTTCCTTAATTATGCTTAGTCGGACTTAATCCGTCTACCTTTAACAAGAATGGATAAAGGTCGTCATCGCGGGGATCTACAGCCCCGCTCCGCAGCCCGAGAACCATATTCGAGACCTAGATCCTGGATTTGAAGAGCATCCGAATATATTTATAGAATTTAAGGAGGGAGTCTTTTATCAGGCAAGCTACGACGGCACGGAAGTGGCTATTATAGCCAATTACCCCGGCCTTCTCCCCTCCTCCCATGTAAGTACCCAAGAGACATCCCCTCAAAAAGAGTTTTCCCCTTGCGACTCACCTACCGCACTGTATCGTGCTCCCAAGAGGCGACGCTCATCCCATCATACTGCGGCAAAGGCGTCCTCTAAGAAGACGACGCTTGAACAGGGTGAGTCTTTGAAAAGAAAGGCAAACGGTGATACTGTCGGGCCCTCTCCTTCATCAAAGAGGAATAATTTTTTAACACGCACTCAATGGATAGATCAGACAATGATGTTTCCTACTGTGCCATGTCATAGGAGGAGCGTACGCCGGACTGTATCCAGAGACCTGGCCGACCATGCACAGGCTAATCCGGCCCCGGACCCTACCACAAGGATTGGGGTTGTGTAAGTGCATCTAGTGCCACCCCTAGTTGGTTTTGGAGTATTGACGACAAACTTGGTTGAGGGACCAATGTGTTTGTGAGAATTGGAGGATAACACAGGTAGTAGTCCCATATTGATTCGGTTTACCTACCAGAGATGACCCCTAAAAATGTGTGAAGACATTGAAGACAATGGTGGTATGTGAAGACATTCACATTGAAGACTATGACACAAGAAGACATTGCGTGAAGACTGTGGAACGTGAAGACATAGCTGTTTTGTTGTTTCCTTTTCTTCTTTGTTGAGTCATAGGAACCACCTTACTGCTAAGTGGGGTCCAAGTGAACAAAGTCAGAGTGACTGATGTGATGCTCAACCAAATCTTATGTCTTTGAGCAAAGATAGTGAGAGAAAATCTTATCCAGAGCTGGATAAGTCAGCTTTACTTGTAGCCCAAGTCAAGCTGCCGTGTGTGTTCGAAATCTGACCGTTAGACATGTGTCAGTTTCTTAGTGACCCAGGGTCATTTTGGACAAATCAGGTCGGGTTGCCTCCTGGCTATAAATATCCCACCCCCTACACCATAAATTGGTGGCTGCTCAGTGTTAGTGCATGGATTTTGTCGTTTGAGAGCAACCCACCTCCGAACCCTTAGAGAGAGAATCCTTATGAGGACAAAGCCCAAAACACCCAGAGCCAAAGAGTGTTAGGCATCACTGAAGTCTTTCTGTCCACGTGATCTGAAGACTTATTACACTTAAGGACTGTGAATCCTCCAGCCGGTTAGGCGTCACGTTCTGAGCATCCAAGAGTCATTGTGGATTGCTGGTGAACAAAGTATGTGAAGGTTTGGAAGTCTCCCTTGAAGACTTACCAGAGTGATTGGGCGAGGATTAAGTGTTCTTAGCTCAAGGGGAATAAGGTGAAGACGTGGTCTTCTGAGTTGAATCTCAGCCTCCCTAACAAAACGTACAGTTTTCACAGCAACTGGAACTGGTCGAACAAATCCCTTGTCCTCTCCGAACAACTGGTTCCATCCTACCTCTCTTGCCTTACTTACAGTTTGTCTTCGTGAAGTCTTTTCCTACTTGCCTTATCTGTTTGACTTCACTGAGTGAAGACTGTTGTATGTTTGGCTTCATACTATCTTCCATCCTGATCCAATCTACCTAGCTACTTATAGTCTTCCTGCTTTCACTTCATTGCTTACATGACTATGACTTGTGTAGTGTAGTCTACCTTCCGCTGCATATCAATAGGTTCATTTCTATCGCTTGTCTTCGAAACACCCATGTTTTTAAGACTTTCATAAAAATCGCCTATTCACCACCCCTCTAGTCGAATACTAGCACTTTCAATTGGTATCAGAGCAAGGTGCTCCCTTGTTCTGTGTGATTCGGTTTAACCACCTGGAGTTTAGCTATGTCGATTGCAGGGATAATCAAAGTCTTCGCTGCATGCCCTATCTTCGATGGCACTGATTACCCCTACTGGAAGAATAAGATGTGCATGCATCTTGAAGCCATTGATGTTGATCTCTGGTGAACGGCGTTCCCAAGACTGGTGAAGGTGTCACTCCTGTTGATGTCAAGAAATTCGTGCAACTGGACTCAACTGCCAAGAACATCATCTGTGGTCATTTGACCAAGGGGCAGTATGGTCGTGTGAGTGCTCTGGAAACTTCAAAGCTGGTCTGGGACTGGCTCTCCAAGGTCAATGAAGGCATCTCAATGTAGAAAGATTCAAGGATCAGTGTTCTTCACAATCTCTTCAACCGCTTCAAGAGAAATGACAATGAGAATGTCCAGCTCACATTTGATTGCCTCACTGACATCACCAATGAGCTTCATGCACTCGGCGCCACTGAGATCACCAAGCAGGAAATCATCAAGACACTACTGAGATCTCTCACAACTCATTTGACACTCTAGCCCTGATGATTCAAGAGCACCCTGACTTGAAGACTCTCGATCCGTCTGACATACTTGAGAGGCTCAACACACATGAGTTCCAGCTATCTGAGAAAAGAGATATCTATGGTCCCAACTATGGCCGTACTCGCGCTTTGAAGGCAAAGGCCGTCTCCTCGTCTGAAGAAGAATCTGACTGCAGTTCTGGTGATCCTGAAGACATTGGAAAGGAGCTTGCTATGCTCGTGAAGAAGTTCCAGAAGTTTACCAAGAAGAAAGACTTCAAGATCCAGCTCAAGGAATGATGAAGCTTCCTCTCGTGATCAAAAGAAGAGAACCTGTCACAAGTGCAAGAAACCTGGTCACTACATCTCTGAGTGTCCACAGTGGGACAACAAGACAAAGAAGAAGAAGAAGAGCGAGGACTATGATTCTGATGACAAGAAGAAGAACAAATCCTCAAAGTCTTCTTCCAAGTCTTCGTCAAGGTCTTCTTCACACAAGAAGAGCTCATCTGGCAAGGGTCTTGCTTTTCTTGGCAAGGAGATGGATTCAGAGGAGGAGTCTGCATCTGAGGAGGTAGAGGTGGAGTCTGAGGAGGAATCTCATTCTGGAGTGGCAAGCTTGGCTCTAGCTTCTACATACGTCACCAAGTCCATCTTCAACACTGAAGACAATGGCCTCGTCACCAACACTGATGCCAAGGATGAGGATGAATCTACCCCCACCTACTGCTTCATGGCACATGGTGCCAAGGTAAACTCATGCGATGCTTACTTTCAAACATCAAGTGAAGATAACTCTGAATGTGAATCTAAACCAAGCTACAAAACACTTGCTAAAATTGCAACTAAACAACAGAATGCCATGGAACATATTCAAAAATTGTTAGACAAAAGTGATGACCTGTTGGACACTGAAATGACCCAATCTCAGTCCTTAATTGAAGACATAAAAAATCTTCATGTTAAGTATGAGGAACTTGAAAGTCGTCATGAATCGCTCTCGACCTCTCATGAAAAGCTTTCCTATGATTATCTTCAAAGGAAGCAGGAACTTGAGAAATTGAGATTGGCTCATGAAGATCTTCAAAAGGAAAACGAGTCACTCCGCGCTCAACATATCAGTTCCACTCAGGAAGGATTTGAACCACCATGTCTAAAATGTATTGAGCGTGATAATGCTGTCTCTGTTGCTGAATGTTCAACTGCTACTACTGTTGCAATATCTTCAACTGCGGATGTGGTAACTAACCCCTCATCTGAGGATACCACTACTATTGCTGATGAGAATGCCAGGTTGAAGTCATTACTTGAGACATCAATGTACAAAAGTCTCAAAGGGCATCAAACACTATGTGATGTCCTTAAAAAGCAGATTCTAAACCGAAACCCTAGGAAAGAGGGTGTTGGGTTCGAGAGGAAAATGAATGTTGATGGTTCCTACTGGATGCCTGAGCAGTACCCCAAAACCACATGGGTTGCTGCTAAGGGACCTTCAGCAGATCCATCTACCTTATCTGGCTTCACTAGTCCTGACCCAATTATCATTGATGAATCCTTTGATGCAAACTATAAACTGTTCAAGAATCAGAATGGTGAAGTGTTTGCCAGGTATATTGGTACTAACTGCAGGAATGGACCACCTCTTATGAAGATCTGGGTGCCCAAAAAGTGTCTTGAAAGTCTTCTTGTGAATGTCGTTATGACACCACCTGGGAAGAAGACAAAACCCAGACCAAAGGCTTCATATGGTCCAAAGTCTTCATACAAACCGAGGACTCACCTGAGTCACCCTAACGCCAATGTTTTGCAAGGAAATCATACTCAGACCTTTGAATATGAGCGTGTTTCATCAAACCACTATGTTCATAAATCTAAGAACTTTTCTGCCTATTCCTATGAGTATTATTCTCCTCCTGCAAGGCTATTTTCTAGGGCTTCAAAGCCGAAATTCTCAGATGCTGCAGTTAGACTCATTGCTTCTAAGCCACCCCTGAAAATGTGGGTGGTTAAGAAAACTTAACTCTCTTTTGCAGGAAAAGGTCTCCAGCCAGAAATCAAAGGCTTCCGATGCTTATGCTGGGGACCTTAAACATCTTGTGGGGCACAAGATAAAATGCCCAAATGGACTTACTATGTATTTCGTCCCGGGATTCCTTGACACTCATCCTATCTATCCTAACCAAGATCTGAACTTCTATGTTCCACTTGTTCGTCAAATGTTTATGCTTCACAACTCGCTTGGTGAAGCCTATCCCCTAAACTGTACTGTAGGCTATGACACCTCATGCTTCAGAATGGATTATGGATAGTGGCTGCACCAACCACATGACTGGTGATCGAAGTCTTTTGATGGATTCAACTCTTCGGCCGTCTGATAAGAGTCATATCACATTTGTTGACATTGGTAAAAGTAAGGTATTGGGTCTTGGTAGAGTTGCAATCTCAAAGGATCAGCACATGGATAAAGTGATGCTTGTTGAATCCCTTGGTTTCAACTTAATGTCTGTATCAATGCTATGTGACTTGAATATGATTGTGATATTTGGAAAATATCGTTGCCTTGTCCTTATGGAATCTGAAAAATCTCTAGTCTTTGAAGGGTATTGAAAAGATGATCTATATATGGTAGATTTCTCAGCAGGACCACAACTAGCCACATGTCTTCTAGCAAAAGCTTCAGAGTGCTGGCTTTGGCATCAGAGGCTAGGACATGCGGGCATGAGGAACTTGTACACTCTCGCGAAGAAGAAGCATGTCGTGGGCATCGAAGGCGTCAAGTTCAAGAAAGATCATCTGTGTGGTGCCTGTGAAGCTGGGAAGATGACTAGGGCCAAGCATCGCTCGAATCAACCCTTTGAGCTGCTTCACATGGACTTATTTGGCCCTACTCATTACTCTACTCTTACTACCACTGCTTGTCTCTATGGCTTCGTTATTGTTGACGATTACTCAAGATATACCTGGGTGCATATAGTTCTCTATAAGAATGAAGTGCAGGATGTCTTCAGACGCTTCGCCAATCGTGTCATGACGAACTACGGTGTCAAGATCAAGCACATCAGAAGTGACAACGGCACAGAATTCAAGAACATGTGCTAGGTGCTGGATCAAGGATCCACATCACACTTCAAAAGTTGCACCGAAAGCACATGAAGGTTTTATGCTTGGTTACGGAAAGGACTCGCACTCCTACAGAGTCTTCAACCTCTTTCACTATAAAGTGGTTGAAACTGTGGATGTGCGGTTCGATGAGACTAACAGCTCGCAAAGAGAGCACCTGCCAAATGTGCTAGATGAAGCTCATGGGTACTAGAGAGATCATACCATCCGAACCTCAGGCTGAAGATGAACTCATCACTGAACCAAGTAAACCTGACGACAATGCTCAGCCTGAAGTAAATGCTGAAGCTGAAGACAATGATCTGCAAGGGCAAAATCTTCATCCAGTACATCCCCATGTTGCAAATGAAGTACAGATTGAGAAGATCATTGACAGCATAAATGCACCTGGTCCACTCACTCGTTCAAGAGCAACACAACTGGAAAATTTCTGTGGGCACTTTGCATTTGTCTCAATATCTGAACCCAAGAAAGTTGATGAAGCCTTCATGGAACCTGAAGGGATTCAAGCCATGCAAGAAGAGCTTCATCAGTTCAAGCTGAACAATGTCTGGGAACTAGTCAAGCGTCCTGATCCTCGCAAGCATAATATAATTGGCACAAAATGGATCTATCGCAACAAACAAGATGAACATGGTCAAGTTGTCAGAAACAAGGCTCGTCTAGTTGGTCAAGGCGACACTCAAGTTGAAGGGATTGACTTTGATGAAACATTTGCTCCTGTGGCAAGACTTGAAGCCATTCACGTACTGCTTGTATATGCCAACCATCGCAATATTCTTCTATATCAAATGGATGTGAAGAGTGCCTTTCTCAATGGCAAGATTGAAAAGAAGTGTATGTTGCACAACCACCTGATTTTTAAGATCCAAAACATCTTGATATGGTGTACAGGCTCAACAAGGCATTGTATGGCCTCAAACAAGCTCCTCGCGCTTGGTATGACACGCTCAAAGACTTCATGAAGAGCAAAGGCTTCAAATCAGGTTCACTAGATCCAACACTCTTCACGAAGTCATATGACGGAGAACTGTTTGTGTGCCAAATCTATGTGGATGACATTATCTTCGGCTGCACTGACAAGAGATACAGCGATGAGTTTGGACACATGATGCAAGAGCAATATCAGATGTCCATGATGGGTGAGATGAAGTTCTTTCATGGTCTTCAAATCCGTCAGCAGAGAAACGTCATCTTCATATCTCAAGAGAAATACCTCAAAGAATGCATGAAGAAGTTTGGAATGCAAGACTGGAAAGGTTACACAATGCCAATGCCAACCAAAAGTCATCTGGGTCCTAACGATAATGGTAAGGAGTTCGATCAAAAGGTATACCGCTCCATGATTCATTCCTAACTTTACTTATGTGCATCTAGGCCATATATAATGCTTAGCGTTTTCATGTGTGCCCAATTCCAAGCGGCACCGAAGGAGTTGCATCACCTTGCAGTGAAGCAAATTCTTTGATATTTGGCTTACACCCCAACAATAGGATTATGGTATCCAAAGGGCTCAACATTTGATCTGATTGGGTATTCTGATGCTGATTATGCTTGTGACAAGGTTGATCACAAGTTCACCTCAGGAACACGTCACTTTCTCGGTCGATCACTTGTTAGTTGGTCTTCAAAGAAGCAGAACTGTGTGTCACTCTCCACTGTTGAATCTGAATACATTGCTGCTGGATCATGCTGTGCTCAGCTTCTATGGATGAAGCAAACTCTCAAGGACTATGGCATCAGCAAGAAGAATGTGCCACTCTTCTGTGACAATGAAAGCGCCATCAGGATTTCCAAGAATCCAGTTCAGCACTCGAAGACAAAGCACATTCAGATCCGTCATCACTTTGTCAGAGACCATGTCAACAAGGAAGACATTGATATCATTCAAGTCAACACTGAAGAGCAATTGGCTGAAGAGCCCTTGGATGAGAAAAGGTTTTGCTGGTTGCAGTGTGAGCTAAATATCTTAGAATCCTCGAGTGTCCTGTGAATGGACACACATCCTAACGCTTATGCATGTTGACGACTTAGATGGGCAACACACGGAGTAACGTATATCTTCAATTAATGAAGACTTACCTTATGAGTGTGAATACATTAATGTGGAATTTGACTTCGGAGCGCCACGATAATTGTGGGCTATGTCCAGGTCTAATACTTGCTATACGGTGGGTAATGCCAACACCACATTCTTATTGAATTGTTTCTCTTGGCGTTAAAAATTGCGAAGTCTTCACATTTGGTTTGTCTTCAACATGAATTTATCTTCATGATTTATCTTCACAATGTTGATTTGGTGCATATACATACATATATATACTTTTATGTTCTGTCCTCTACAACATTCACTTATAGCTATGTCTTCACTCGTGAATCTTTTTGATCTAAGTGAATGTGATCGGACCCTAACTTGTTCTATCCTTCCACCACAACTCTATCTGTCCAAATCATATGCATTCTATTGAAACATGTCGATTGTCTTCACTGAGTCCTTGTCAGCTGATGTCAATGTGACAAACATTTAATCTGTTTTTAATGTTGCATCCATTTTGCCTGAAAACTGGAGAAGCCGGAACGACCACCCGATAATCCAGGCGTGCGTGGGAACATGTAACAACTTCCAATGTGTTGCATATTTGCCATGTGTTCATCAGATGTGAACCGCCAGGGGCACCTGAGTAATTGTGTTGTGCTGTCCCTTTCATTATAAATACACATCACATCACGGTCAAAAATCTTTCTTCCACCTCCGCACCTCGCTCAAACCCTAGCGCCATCGCTAGCTCTCGACGACGCCGGCAACGAAGCGCTTAGCTATCGCGACCTCACCGACGCCGTCCTCACGCCAGCCGCGGACCTTGTCTTCTCTGCCGCTGTCGTAGATGTCTTCTGTCGCCAAGTTAGGGCACGGGAGATTGAACTGCTCGGCCTCCAACTCCGTTCTGTCCAGTAGTTCTTCATGTGGTAATTTAAACTCGCTTTTTACTGCCTTTTTGATCTCTTAGATTCATCCTTCTCTACCAAAAGTGGTTTCTCTGCTTACAAAGTTGAATCTATCCTGTCCTGCATCTCATATTATGCCTAGTCTATTCACTTATGCTTCACTACAAGTTAGATTCCTCACTTGTACCTATTCTTGGATTCGTACAAATCTGGAACCAACTCCCAACAAATAAGTGAATGTCTTCGCGTTATGAGGTCAATGTCTTCAAACTGATTTATCTTCAAAATCTTCTAAGAATGCATATGACCTCTTCCCCTTCCCTCGCACCTCTAATGTTGTCACGGGTACATGTCCGTGGGAGCCTCCCTTGGTTCTCATAGTCTGCATTCATTTGCAGAATTCTTACAAAGTCACATCAATTCTCCTGAAGCCAGTTCCTTTCTGAATAGTCGTCGGAAGCCTTTGCAACTTCTGAAGCCATTCTGGTTAAGCTTCATGGCAACAGAGAAATCAGCTAGAAAGGGCGGCAGACAGCACCGTGGGAATACATCCAAAGATTTGCCACCAGATCTGCATGAAATGTACAAGACAGACCCTAAAGAAACTTATGGTGAACGCAAAACTCGAATCCAATGGATTCGAAGATATTGGGATGAAGAATGGTTTAAGTACAGATTTGTCACTGATGAGTATGCTGAGAAGAATGCCATCAAGCAACCATGGGGAGATATATTATACAAAAATCTTCAACCCCAGTCCCTGTCTGAAGCTATTGATCAAGGCTACTACCCGTGTATGTTTCGCAGACCACAGCTAGAGAATGCTGACCCATCTTCTCTGCTATGGTGTCGTGAAGACAATCTGTTCAAGCGCAACTCAAGTTTGCCAAAGATTCTGCTGTGAAGAACAAGAAGGCATTTGGACTTGACTTCAACTCCAGTCCATCTGCTCCTCGGGATGATGGCACCCATGAAGCCAATGAAAACAGAATCGGACCCTTCTACAACCTCGAAGGCCTCATCACTCACATTGCAGTTCAAGGGGCTAATGTGCATCACTTAGCTCATGATGCAGATTCTGATGAAGCGCCAGCTCCTCCTAAGCCACAGAAGCAGAAGAAATCTAAGGCTTCAAAACCCTCTGATGTACCAAAAGCTTCACATGTGAAGCCATTGGCAACTGCCCCTCCTACATCAAGTATGCAATCTGAAGACCTCTTGATACGTCCATTTTGCATCATGCTTTTATATCAATATTTATTGCATTATGGGTTGTTATTACACGTTATGTCACAATACTTATGGCTATTCTCTCTTATTTCACAAGGTTTATCATGAAGAGGGAGAATGCCGACAGCTCGGATTCTGGGCTAGAAAAGGAGCAAATATTGGGAACCTATTCTGCACAGCTCCAAACGTCCTGAAACTCCACGAAAGTCATTTTTGGAATTAATAAGAATTATTGAGCCAAAGAAGTACCAGAGGGGGCCCACACCCTGGCCACGAGGGTGGGGGGCGCGCCCACCCATACTGGGTTCCAGTGCCCATCTTCTGCTATATGAAGTCTTCTACCCTAGAAAAAATCATAAGCAAGCTTACGGGACGAAACTCCGCCGCCACAAGGCGGAACCTTGGCAGAACCAATCTAGGGCTCCAGCGGAGCTGTTCTACCGTGGAAACTTCTCTCTGGGAGGGGGAAATCATCACCATCGTCATCACCAACGATCCTCTCATCGGGAGGGGGTCAATCTCCATCAACATCTTCACCAACACCATCTCCTCTCAAACCCTAGTTCATCTCTTGTATCCAATCTTTGTACCAAAACCTCATATTGGTACCTGTGGGTTGCTAGTAGTGTTGGTTACTCCTTGTAGTTGATGCTAGTTGGTTTATCCGGTGGAAGATTATTTGTTCAGATCCTTAATGCATATTAATACTCCTCTGATCATGAACATGAATATGCTTTGTGAGTAGTTACGTTTGTTCCTGAGGACATGGGTGAAGTCTTGCTATTAGTAGTCATGTGAATTTGATATTCGTTTGATATTTTGATGAGATGTATGTTGTCTCTCCTCTAGTGGTGTTATGTGAACGTCGACTACATGACACTTCACCATTATTTGGGCCTAGAGGAAGGCATTGGGAAGTAATAAGTAGATGATGGGTTGTTAGAGTGACAGAAGCTTAAACCTAGTTTACGCGTTGCTTCGTAAGGGGATGATTTGGATCCACTAGTTTCATGCTATGGTTAGGTTTACCTTAATACTTCTTTTGTAGTTGCGGATGCTTGCAATAGGGGTTAATCATAAGTGGGATGATTGTCAAAGAAAGGGCAGCACCCAAGCACCGATCCACTCACATATCAAATTATCAAAGTAACGAACGCGAATCATATAAGCGTGATGAAAACTAGCTTGACGATAACTCCCATGTGTCCTCGGGAGCACTTTTCTCATTATAAGAAATTGTCCAGGCTTGTCCTTTGCTACAAAAAGGATTGGGCCACCTTGCTGCACTTTATTTACTTTCATTGCTTGTTACCCGTTACAAATTATCCTATCACAAAACTATCTGTTACCTACAATTTCAGTGCTTGCAGAGAATACCTTACTGAAAACCGCTTGTCATTTCCTTCTGCTCCTCATTGGGTTCGACACTCTTACTTATCGAAAGGACTACGATAGATCCCATATACTTGTGGGTCATCAAGAGTCTTTTCTGGCGCCATTGCCGGGGAGTGAAGCGCCTTTGGTGAGTGGAACTTGGTAAGGAAATATTTATATAGTGTGCTGAAATTTACTGTCACTTGTTACTATGGAAACTAATCCTTTCATTGGCTTGTTCGGGGCATCTTCGCCTCGACCAGTAGAGGAAAGAGTTGCTCCTCGACCTACTGAACCTACTGAAAATATTTACTTTGAGATTCCTTCGGGTATGATAGAGAAACTGCTAGCTAATCCCTTTGCAGGAGATGGAACATTGCATCCCGATTTACACCTTATCTATGTGGATGAAGTTTGTGGATTATTTAAGCTTGCAGGTATACCCGATGATGTTATTAAGAGAAAGTTCTTCCCTTTATCCTTGAAGGGAGATGCATTGACATGGTATAGCCTATGTGATGATATGGGATCTTGGGACTATAAACGACTAAAATTGGAATTTCACTAGAAGTTCTATCCTATGCATCTTGTTCATCGTGATCGTAATTATATATATAATTTTTTGCCTCGCGAAGGAGAAAGCATTGCTCAAGCTTGGGGGAGGCTTAAGTCAATGTTATATTCATGCCCCAATCATGAGCTCTCAAGAGAAATGATTATTCAAAAATTTTATGCTCGGCTTTCTCTCAATGATCGCACCATGCTCGATACTTCCTGTGCTGGTTCTTATATGCTGAAGACTATTGAATTCAAGTGGGACTTATTGGAAAGAATTAAACGCAACTTTGAAGATTGGGGTTCCGACGATTGTAAGGAGTCAGGTATGACACCTAAGTTTGATCGTGTTAAGTCTTTTATGGATATCGATGCTTTTCATGGATTTAGCACTAAATATGGACTTGACTCTGAGATAGTAGCTTCTTTCTGTGAATCTTTTGCTACTCACGTTGATCTCCCTAAGGAGAAGTGGTTTAAATATAATCCTCCCATTGAAGTAAAAGTAGTTGCACCTGTTACAGTTGAAGGAAAAACTATTACTTATAATGATCCTATTTTTCCTACTTCTTATGTGGAGAAACCACCTTTCCCTGTTAGGATAAAGGATCATGCTAAAGCTTCAACTGTTGTTCGTAAGAGTAATACTAGAACATATACACCTCCTGAGGAAATTAAAGTTGAACCTAGTATTGCTATGGTTAAAGATCTCTTGGCTTATAATATTGATGGGCATGTTATTTAATTCTGTGAGGAAGCTGCTAATATTGCTAGACCCGATTCTAAGATACATAGAACTGTTGTAGGCATGCCTGTTATCTCTGTTAAAATAGGAGATCATTGTTATCATGGCTTATGTGATATGGGTGCTAGTGCTAGTGCAATACCTATTTCCTTATATGAAGAAATTATGCATGATATTGCACCCGCTGAGTTAGAAGATATTGATGTTACTATTAAGCTTGCAAATAGAGATACTATTTCACCATTTGGGATTGCTAGAGATGTTGAAGTCTTGTGTGGGAAAGTTAAATACCCTGCTGATTTTCTTATTCTTGGTTCCCCACAAGATAGCTTTTGTCCCATTATATTTGGTAGACCCTTCTTGAATATTGTCAATGCTAGGATTGATTATGAAAAGGATGTTGTTACTATTGGTCTGGGGAATACGACACATGAGTTTAATTATGCTAAATTTCATAGACAACCCCATGATAAAGAATTGCCTAGTAAGGATGAAATTATTGGTCTTGCTTCTATTGCCGTGCCTCCTACTGATCCGTTAGAACAATATTTGCTAGACCATGAAAATGATATGTTTATGAATAAAAGAAGGGAGATAGATGAATTATTACTTAAACAAGGTCCTATTTTGAAACACAACTTCCTGTTGAAATCCTAGGGGATCCTCCTCCACCCAAGGGTGATCCCGTGTTTGATCTTAAACCTTTACCTGATAATCTTAAATATGCTTATCTTGATGAAAAGAAGATATATCCTGTTATTATTAGCGCTAACCTTTCAGAGCAGGAAGAGGAAAGATTATTGAAAACTCTGAAGAAGCACTGTGATGCTATTGGATATACTCTTGATGATCTTAAGGGCATTAGTCCCACTCTATGCCAACACAAAATTAAATTGGATGAAGATGCCAAACCAGTTAGAGATCATCAACGACGATTGAATCCTAAGATTAAAGAAGTGGTAAGAAAGGAAATACTAAAGCTCCTTGAGGCAGGTATAATTTATCCTGTTGCTGATAGTGAGTGGGTAAGTCCTGTCCATTGTGTCCCCCAAAAGGGAGGTATTACTGTAGTCCCTAATGATAAAGATGAATTGATCCCGCAAAGAATTATTACAGGTTATAGGATGGTAATTAATTTTTGTAAATTAAATAAAGCTACTAAGAAAGATCATTACCCTTTACCTTTTATTGATCAAATACTAGAAAGACTATCCAAACATACACATTTTTGCTTTCTAGATGGTTATTCTGGTTTCTCTCAAATACCTGTGTCAGCGGACGATCAAGCAAAGACTACTTTTACTTTCCCTTTCGTTACTTTCGCTTATAGACGTATGCCTTTTGGTTTATGTAATGCACCTCCTACCTTTCAAAGATGCATGATGGCTATATTCTCTGACTTCTGTGAAAAGATTTCTGAGGTATTCATGGATGATTTCTCCGTTTATGGATCCTCTTTTGATGATTGCTTGTGCAACCTTGAGCGAGTTTTGCAGAGATGTGAAGACACTAGTCTCGTCTTGAATTGGGAGAAGTGCCACTTTATGGTTAATGAAGGCATTGTCTTCGGGCATAAATTTTTTGAAAAAGGTATTGAAGTTGATAAAGCTAAAGTTGATGCTATTGAAAAGATGTCGTGTCCCAATGACATTAAAGGTATAAGAAGTTTCCTTGGTCATGCCGGTTTTTATAGGAGGTTCATTAAGGACTTTTCTAAAATCTCTAGGCCTCTGACTAATCTATTGCAGAAAGATATTCCTTTTGTCTTTGACGATGATTGTGTAGAAGCATTTGAAATACTTAAGAAAGCCTTGATCACTGCACCTATTGTTCATCCACCTGATTGGAATTTACCCTTTGAAATTATGTGTGATGCTAGCGATTATGCTGTAGGTGTTGTTCTATGGCAAAGAGTTGATAAGAAATTAAATGTTATTCAATACACTAGTAAAACTCTAGACACTGCCCAGAGAAATTATGCTACTACTGAAAAAGAATTCTTAGCAGTTGTATTTGCATGTGATAAGTTCAGACCTTATATTGTTGATTCTAAAGTAACTATCCACACTGATCATGCTACTATTAAATATCTTATGGAAAAGAAAGATGCTAAACCTAGACTTATTAGATGGGTTCTCTTGCTCCAAGAATCTGATTTGCATATTATTGATAAAAAGGGAGCTGAGAACCCCGTTGCAGACAACTTGTCTAGATTAGAGAATGTTCTTGATGACCCACTACCTATTGATGTTTGCTTTCCTGATGAACAATTGGCGGACATAAATGCTTCTCGTACTGCTCCATGGTATGCTGATTATGCTAATTACATTGTTTCTAAATTTATACCACCTAGTTTCACATACCAGCAAAAGAAAAAGTTCTTTTATGATTTAAGACATTACTTCTGGGATGACCCACACCTTTATAAAGAAGGAGTAGATGGTGTTATTAGACGTTGTGTACCTGAGCATGAACAGGAATGGATCCTACGCAAGTGTCACTCCGAACCATATGGAGGACACCACACTGGAGATAGAACTGCACATAAGGTTTACAATCTGGTTTTTATTGGCCTACTCTCTTCAAAGATGCTCGTAAGTTTGTCTTGTCTTGTGATGAATGTCAAAGAATTGGTAATATTAGTAGACGTCAAGAAATGCATATGAATTATTCTCTTGTTATTGAACCATTTGATGTTTGGGGCTTGATTGTATGGGACCTTTTCCTGCCTCTAATGGATATACACATATTTTAGTTGCTGTTGATTACCTTACTAAGTGGGTAGAAGCTATTCCAACTAGTAGTGTTGATCATAACACTTCTATTAAGATGCTTAAAGAAGTTATTTTTCTGAGGTTTGGAGTCCCTAGATACTTAATGACTGATGGTGGTTCACATTTTATTCATGGTGCTTTTCGTAAAATGCTTGCTAAGTATGATGTTAATCATAGAATTGCATCTCCGTATCACCCACAGTCTAGTGGTAAAGTAGAGTTGAGTAATAGAGAGCTCAAATTAATTTTGCAAAAGACTGTTAATAGATATAGAAAGAATTGGTCCAAGAAACTTGATGATGCATTATGGGCCTATAGAACTGCATATAAGAATCCTATGGGTATGTCTCCGTATAACATGGTTTATGGAAAAGCATGTCACTTACCTCTCGAACTAGAACATAAGGCATATTGTGCTATTAAAAAGCTCAATTATGATTTGAAACTTGCTGATGAGAAGAGGTTATTTGACATTAGCTCACTTGATGAATGGAGAACCCAAGCCTATGAGAATGCCAAGCTGTTTAAAGAAAAAGTTAAAAGATGGCATGACAAAAGGATACAAAAGCATGAGTTTAAAGTAGGTGATTATGTGTTCCTATTCAACTCTCATTTAAGATTTTGTGCAGGAAAACTTCTCTCTAAGTGGGAAGGTCCTTACGTTATCGAGGAGGTCTATCATTCTGGTGCCATAAAAATCAACAACTTCGAAGGCACAAGTCCGAGGGTGGTGAACTGTCAAAGAATCAAACATTATATCTCAAGTAATCCTATAAATGTTGAAACTAATATTATTGAAACCGTAACCCCAGAGGAATACGTAAGAGACACTTTCCAGAATGTTTCAGACTCCGAAAAGGAATAGGTATGTGGTACGGTAAGTAAACCGACTCCAAAACAAATTCTAATAGAAATTTGTCTCCGTTTTGAAATATTTAAGAAAATAGGAAAATAAGAAGTAGTCCAGGAAGGACACGAGGCCTCCACGAGGGTGGAGGGCGCGCCCACCCCTACTGAGCGCGCCCCCTGCGTTGTGGGCACCTCGTGTGCTCTCCGGACTCCGTTTTCATGCACGATACTTCTTTTTGTCGGTGAAAATTCATTATATAATCTCCCGAAGGTTTTGACCATCGTATCATGCAAAAGTCTTCTGTTTTTGTTTCAAGTTGTTTCTATTACAGATTTAGAGCAAGATGTCTTCTCAAGAGTCAGTCCAGGAGAGTCGGGTGTCTCACCCGACACCAGGTCCAGGAGAAAACAACGATTCTTATCACTTTGGGCCATCAACGGAGGATGAGATGGAGGCCGACTTGAAAATGATAGATGCCATGGCGGAGGATCAAGAAGTTACCTCTCGCTTCCAAGCAGGATTCATGATGGGGGAACTACAGAGCTCAGCTATTCCAAACTCGGTCATCCCTTCCAATGTTAACTATCTTTCTTATGAAAATATGAAAAAGAGTGTCACTTGTTCTCCAGAAGCTATGCAGCATCCTTGGGTAAAAGGAGCTTTAGCCGTCACGAGCAAGCTCCGCAAGGAAAATATGGACCTCAAGAAACAAGTCAATAGGCTCGAGGAGGAGAATCGTATCCTGAGGGGCATCATCGCTAAGAAGATCACAACACCAACTCTAAAGAAGGAGACATAATCACTTGGGTATGGGCACTCCCCTTGGCAACTGCCAAGCTTGGGGGAGGTGCCCCGGTATCGTATCACCATCACACTCCTAACTTTACCGTTTTACTTAGTTCGATCCTTTTGGTAATATCTTGATCTAGTAGAATAAAGTTTTGGTATGAATTAGTTTTTAGTTTTTCTTTGTGATGTCTCTATGTAATCGAGTTCGTGAGCTATATATAATAAAGATTAGTGTTGAGTCAAGGGCTTTGCTATCTTGCTATGATCTTGAGTGCATAAAAGAACAAAAAGAAATAAAAGAGTTCATGTTGATCTTATGGATAGTAATGACTTCACATATAAAGAGTATGAGGCTTAAAAGTTGTTGAGAGTTGACAGACATAGTTTTGGTCATCGTTGCAATTAATAGGAAGTAATAAAGAAAGAGAGGTTTTCACATATAAATATACTATCTTGGACATCTTTTATAATTGTGAGTACTCATTAAAGTATGACATGCTAAAGAGTTGATGTTGGACAAGGAAGACAACATAATGGTTTATGTTTTCTCACATCTCAGTTAAAGTATATTGTCATGGATCGTCAAACATGTTGAGCTTTCCTTTCCCCCTCATGCTAGCCAAATTCCTTGCACCAAGTAGAGATACTACTTGTGCTTCCAAATATCCTTAAACCCAGTTTTTCCATGAGAGTCCACCATACCTACCTATGGATTGAGTAAGATCCTTCAAGTAAGTTGTCATGTTGCAAGCAATAAAAGTTGCTCTCTAAATATGTATGACTTATTAGTGCGGAGAAAATAAGCTTTATACGACCGTGTGATATGGAAGTAATAAAAGTGACAGACTGCATAATAAAGGTTCATATCACAAGTGGCAATATAAAGTGACGTACTTTTGCATTAAGATTTTGTGCATCCAACCCTAAAAGCACATGACAACCTCTGCTTCCCTCTGTGAAGGGCCTATCTTTTACTTTATGTCTTTTACATTATGCAAGAGTCAAGGTGATCTTCACCTTTCCCTTTTTCATTTTATCCTTTGGCAAGCACCTCGTGTTGGAAAGATCCTGATATATATATATATATCCAATTGGATGTAAGTTAGCATGAACTATTATTGTTGACATTACCCTTGAGGTAAGACATTGGGAGGTGACACTATAAGCCCCTATCTTTCTATGTGTCCGATTAAAACTCCATAACCATAAGTATTGCATGAGTGTTAGCAATTGTAGAAGACTATATAATAGTTGAGTATGTGGACTTGCTGAAAAGCTCTATTCTTGACTCTTTTCAATGTTATGATAAATTACAATTGCTTCAATGACTGAGATTATAGTTTGTTAGTTCTCAATGAAGTTTCTGAATCATAATTGACATTGTGAATAGATTGTTACTTGAGCATGAGAAATCATATGACAATATATATATATATATATATATATATATATATATATATATATGTATATATTGCTGTTATAAGAATGATCATGATGCCCTCATGTCCGTATTTTATTTATATATATATATATTGCTATTATAAGAATGATCATGATGCCCTCATGTCCGTATTTCGACACCTCTATCTCTAAACATGTGGACATATTTTTCGATATCGGCTTCCGCTTGAGGACAAGCAAGGTCTAAGCTTGGGGGAGTTGATATGTCCATTTTGCATCATGCTTTTATATCGATATCTATTGCATTATGGGATGTTATTACACGTTATGTCACAATACTTATGGCTATTCTCTCTTATTTTACAAGGTTTGTCATGAAGAGGGAGAATGCCGGCAGCTGGGATTCTGGGCTGGAAAAGGAGCAAATATTGGAAACCTATTTTGCATAGCTCCAAAAGTCCTAAAACTCCATGAAAGTCATTTTTGGAATTAATAAGAATTATTGAGCAAAAGAAGTACCAGAGGGGGCCCACACCCTGGCCACAATGGTGGGGGGCGCGCCCAACCCTACTGGGCGCGCCCCCTGCCTCGTGGGCCCCCTGGTGGCCCTCCGGTGCCCATCTTCTGCTATATGAAGTCTTCTACACTGGAAAAAATTATAAGCAAGCTTACGGGCCGAAACTCCACCGCCACGAGGCGGATCCTTGGCGGAACCAATCTAGGGCTCCAGTGGAGCTGTTCTGCCGGGGAAACTTCCCTCCGGGAGGGGGAAATCATCACCATCGTCATCACCAACGATCCTCTCATCGGGAGGAGGTCAATCTCCATCAACATCTTCACCAGCACCATCTCCTCTCAAACCCTAGTTCATCTCTTGTATCCAATCTTTGTACCAAAACCTCATATTGGTACCTGTGGGTTGCTAGTAGTGTTGGTTACTCCTTGTAGTTGATGCTAGTTGGTTTATCCGGTGGAAGATTATTTGTTCAGATCCTTAATGCATATTAATACTCCTCTGATCATGAACATGAATATGCTTTGTGAGTAGTTACGTTTGTTCCTGAGGACATGGGTGAAGTCTTGCTATTAGTAGTCATGTGAATTTGATATTCGTTTGATATTTTGATGAGATGTATGTTGTCTCTCCTCTAATGGTGTTATGTGAATGTCGAATACATGACACTTCACCATTATTTGGGCCTAGAGGAAGGCATTGGGAAGTAATAAGTAGATGATGGGTTGTTAGAGTGACAGAAGCTTAAACCCTAGTTTATGCGTTGCTTCGTAAGGGGCTGATTTGGATCCACTAGTTTCATGCTATGGTTAGGTTTACCTTAATACTTCTTTTGTAGTTGCGGATGCTTGCAATAGGGGTTAATCATAAGTGGTATGCTTGTCCAAGAAAGGGCAGCACCCAAGCACCGGTCCACCCACATATCAAATTACCAAAGTAACGAACGCGAATCATATGAGCATGATGAAAACTAGCTTGACGATAATTCCCATGTGTCCTCGGGAGCGCTTTTCTCATTATAAGAAATTGTCCAGGCTTGTCCTTTGCTACAAAAAGGATTGGGCCACGTTGCTGCACTTTATTTACTTTCATTGCTTGTTACCCGTTACAAATTATCCTATCACAAAACTATCTGTTACCTACAATTTCAGTGCTTGCAGAGTATACCTTACTAAAAACCGCTTGTCATTTCCTTCTGCTCCTCGTTGGGTTCAACACTCCTACTTATCAAGAGGACTATGATAGATCCCCTATACTTGTGGGTCATCACCTCTCTCGCGTCTCCGAGAAGACTGAGATGTCTATGCAAAAGATGAAGCCCATCGTGAGTTCTGGTCAAGCACTGACCCCAGCTGTTGTTCTGAGGAACGAGAATGAAGCCATTGATCTGTCAAGTGACGATGATCTTGGTAAGATGCTCTTGAGCTGCTGAGAAAGAGCAAACAAGAGGCAGAAATCTTCAACGATTTTCCCCTCTTTGATGTGGACATCCTCAACAACTTCATTGATGAGTGGTTTGCCAATCCGGATCTCGGCATTGATGATCTTTAACTTCCCATTGGCATCAGTGTCGCTTTACACAGTGCCATTGCAAATAAGCTAGCTTTGGCTCACAAGATAGTTGAGCTCAAGAACAATATGAAAAGGCTCAATTCAAGAAGCACATGTCCAAGCTCAATGTCACTGATGTTCAGAACTTCAAGAAGGTGCTGCATGATCTCAAGGAAGCGTTTCATAAGAAACGTGAAGAGGCAAAAGGCTCAAGAGAGCGCATGAAACACCTTGCTGCCAAATTTGTTCAAGCTCACAATGAAGCTGAAATGCGCAAGGCTCTTGGGCGTCCAGGCATCGACCCCAAGATGGCTGCCAAAAAGAAGAAGCCCGCTGTGACCCAAGCCGAAGCATCAAGACAGGAAGCACCTCGCATTGCCTTCCCTGCCAGCATGACAGGCATGAAGCCTAAGGTCCCCACAGTGGCTTCAGAACTGAAGAAGACAAGGGTAGCTGAGGCCGAAGCCAGAAAGCGCAAGAACAAGAATGCGGCTGATGATGCTCCACTGTCCAAGAAGCGGAATACAAAGTCTTCAAAGAAAATTTGGGCTGCTCCTTCAGAGCCCCTTCTTGTCGAGCCCCTCTCTGTTGCTCGTCCAGCATCCCCCCACCAAGAGCGTCAGTTAGTTGTTCACGAGCCTGCTTCCACAGAGGCTCTTGAAGCTGAAGAAGATCCAACTGTTGACCCCACCACAGCTGAAGACATTGGTCCCCAAGACAATGTAGAAGATGATGAAGTTCTTCCTGAGATGGAGCACCATATGGTATCATTGCCTGTTATCACGAACAGCGAAATCATCAGCATTGGTCGTCCTTTGACGCCAATTGCTTAGGATGCATCATGGGCTGATTGCCCCCAACCAGAAACTCCAAGTGGAAGCTCACCAAGTACTCCCCCACCTCAAGTCACCAATCCGGTGCTTGATGATGACAACTATGTGGTCCATCCAACTCCCACTCCAAGAGCGACGCCTGCATTCCGTAGGCTTCACAAAGGACCAAGGCCACAAGTCATTATGCCGAGCGTTCCAGCAGGAGAAGTGCAACCCAAATTAGTAGCACGTCAAGTGTTTCCTGAAGCCACTCCTACTGTGAATGTCTCTGAGTCTGAAGCCAAGGCTGCAGAAGACATACCGGTCGCATCAGCCGAAGAGAATCAAGAACCCCGTGAAGAAGAAGAGCGTGTTGTCACACCCCCCACCAATCAAGAAAATGTTCTCGAGGAGAACGTATCTGTGCCCGACCCTCCAGCTACTCAAGTGGAGGTTGCAGATACTTAGGCGGACACCAACAACACTACTAAAGCCAATGACGTTGTCATGGCTGAAGCTAATGGCGCGCCTCCAGTGAACACGGTGTCTGAAGCCCATGATGCACGTGCCACAAATGTGCAGCCTGAAGCCCTTGCCAATGCCACTGCTCCTGTACCGCCTCCAAGGACTCACACCATTGAGCAAGCATATTCTCAAGGCAAGCTTGTCACTGTTAGATGGCCTATTCTGGTTTCTCCGCCTGCTCCCGGACCACAATTTGATTATCATGTGGAGCACAGGCCTCAGGTTCAGAAGCCAAAACCAAGGCTGCCACGGTTTCCAGGTACAGCATCTGTGCCAGGATTGTTCAATGCAAATGGCTTCATTGCACACACAACACTTTCTTTGATAGAGCCAAGAACCCATATTCAAGGCCCAGAATTTCATCTGATCGGTTCTGGAGCTATCATCAGCGCAATTATTATTCCTGTGTCTTATACAATCAAGGTCGCATTTTTCCTCATATGTGTCTTGACTGCGAAGCCATTGCTGGACTGCCTTGTTTGGAAGAAGCCCTAGACTGCTTTAGAGATGCTGGCCTTCTGCAGTTCCTCATCGACAAGGAAAATTGGAATGAAGAGCTTCTGATACAATTCTATGCTACACTCCACATCCGCGGCTTCAACAAGGACATAAAAACTTGGGTCCTTGAGTGGATGACAGGCAATGTGCACCATGAAGCCAAAGCTCTTGATCTCATTGAGCTTACTGGCCTGCCCACTCCAGGTGAACTTTATGAACCTGGTAGTCAACTTCACTGCAATGCCTTGGAAATCATATTCCAAAAGCCAGAGCATGATACGTCTCCAACGTATCTATAATTTATGAAGCATTCATGCTATTTTATTATCTGTTTTGTATGATTATGGGCTTTATTATACACTTTTATATTACTTTTGGGACTAACCTATTAACCGGAGGCCCAGCCCGTATTGTTGTTTTCTTGCCTATTTCAGTGTTTCGAAGAAAAGGAATATCAAACGGAGTCCAAATGGAATGAAACCTTCAGGAGCATGATTTTTGGAACGAACATGATCCGGGAGACTTGGAGTTCACGTCAGAGAAGCTTCGAGGAAGCCACGAGGCTAGGGGGCGCCCCCCTACTGGGCGCACCCCCTGTCTCGTGGGCCCCTCGAGCGTCCCCCAACCGACTTCTTTCACCTATATATCTCCATATACCCCAAAAACATCAAAATAGAAGATAGATCGGGAGTTCCGCTGCCGCAAGCCTCTGTAGCCACCAAAACCCAATCTTAGTATGCTATGTGTATGATCTCTCTCTCTCTCTCTCTCGTGTTCTCTCTATGGCACGATCTTGATGTATCGCGAGCTTTGCTATTATAGTTTGATCTTATGATGTTTCTCCCCCTCTACTCTCTTGTAATGGATTGAGTTTTCCCTTTGAAGTTATCTTATCGGATTGAGTCTTTAAGGATTTGAGAACACTTGATGTATGTCTTGCCGTGCTTATCTGTGGTGACAATGGTATATCACATGATCCACTTGATGTATGTTTTGGTGATCAACTTGTGGATTCTGCCCATGAACCTATGCATAGGGGTTGGCACACGTTTTCGTCTTGACTCTCCGGTAGAAACTTTGGGGCACTCTTTGAAGTACTTTGTGTTGGTTGAATAGATGAATCTGAGATTGTGTGATGCATATCGTATAATCATGCCCACGGATACTTGAGGTGACAATGGAGTATCTAGGTGACATTAGGGTTTTAGTTGATTTTTGTCTTAAGGTGTTATTCTAGTATGAATTCTATGATAGATTGAACAGAAAGAATAGCTTCATGTTATTTTACTACGGAATCTTGAATAGATAGAACAGAAAGGATAACTTTGCGCTGGTTTCGTACCCTACCTGTCGTGGAATTGTCACATCAGATGTCCTAAGGAACGGACTTCGTCGTGGAGCCATCGCAACCAGCAAACTTGAAGGGGTTAATCGAGACAAGAGACACGAGAGTTTTATACTAGTTCGGCCCCTTAGGAAGAAGGTAAAAGCCTACGTCTAGTTGTGATGGGATTATTGGGGTTTCAATGACCAGGGAGCAAATACGCTTTGCCTGAGTCTCGAGTTGTTGTTACTTGTCCTAAACCGCCGCCGGGTCGTCCCTTTATATACAGAGGTCGACGCCCAGCGGCTCTACAGAGTCCCGGCCGGCTTATACACAATATCCGGCTTGGTCTCTTAATCTTTCTTGTCTTACAATGCAAGTCACACCTTAAAGCGGTTTATCACTACGGGCCTTAAGTCGCCTCTAGGCCTTGGGCCCTTACTAAGCCGCCGTCTTCAATCTTGAGTGTCGGGCATCAAGAATGCTTACAAGTATAACCCGGCCCCTTCTGGCAGGTCATACCTAATAGTTATATCCCCAACATTAGGCCCCAGATTGATTTGAACTGGTTCATGTCAATCTTTGACATTTTAAGAAAAAATCGTCTGCTACTTGCTTATGAAATTTCTGTAACCCGCCATGACGTCATCCTTCGAACTTGTGGTAACCCTCCATGACATCACTTGTCATAAATGCGTGTTTGTCCGATACATCTCAACGGATCTCTGTCTTAATGACCATCCGAAAATCGAGGCGCCTTTGTAGCCGGATAACTGTGTTTTTTCGGCCTCCTCGTTTTTCGTGCCCATTCAGAAGGTTTTCCCTTATAAATAGACCCGACTAGGTCTCCTCTCATTCTCCGTTCGCATCTTATTCCTCTCACCCCCATCTGCCATTGGTGCTCCGCCGCCGTGTCCACTGCGCCCTTCTGTGACACTCCAAAAAATTTTTTTGGTGTTTTGTTATTCAAAAGAGCCTTGCTTGGTTTGAAAGGAGGTCTTTTAAACCCTTCCTAAAAAACAACTTCTAAGTTTGCCCTCTCAAAATCCTTTTCTTGGATTTGGTTTCTTTTAAAATGAAAACCCTTTTAGTTTTAGACTTTTATTTGGTTTTGATCCCTTCAAAATTTTACCATGCCTCCTATGGTGAAATTTTCCCAAAACCTCTCCTCCCACTATAGTTCAACCCAAACATTCTATCCAAACTAATAAAATCCATTTTTGGACTTTATTCCAACTATTTCTCCTCCCAAAATAATTCTGTCTTTCCTTTTGAGCCTAGGTGGATTGCAAAGCAAGTACCCCAATGCTTATTACTTTTGACCTCAGCTCAACACTCCTGGATAGTCCTTTGTACCCACAACCCAGAACCATCTTGATCCACTCTTCTCATGTTCAAATATTTCAAAATTCACTCACTGCATGTTTGGACCAGATTTGCCAAATTTGGTGAAAACCATATCTACACCTCTCCAAAAATTCTACAAATATTCAGGCAGCCTCCAGGTGCAATGAGAGGCCCCTCCACCAAAAACCAGCTCAAGGGGAGATCCCTACACACTAGAATCATTCTGTCGAACACCTTGCCTGCGCTAGTACTATTCACTTTCACAAATTCAGAAGTTCAGTGTCGATCTTCGTCAGTAACTTCAGTCACGAGCTCACAGTGCGCTTCGCACGTAGCTCACGGCGCTTGCTTGTCCGGAGCCTCACACGCGCGCTTGGCGCCTTCCTGGCGTCGGTGGCGCCCTGGCCCGCCTGTGCCGGCGTGTCTTGCAGCGGCCATAGCTCCGTAGCGGCCGACAGGAAGTAGAACGGCGGCACAACGCCGTTCGGCGCCGCCCAAGCGTCCTGGTGGCTCCGCGTGGCCACCTCCTTGCTAGCGCACGCATGCAGCACCGTCGCCGTGGCGCGGCACGCGCAGAGCGCGGTCTCTGCCGCCGACGGGCCCGCGGCGCCCCGTTCTGTCGAACTCCCCCTAAGCGACCAAATTACAGCGCGGTCAGCATCTAAACGGAACCAGGGGACATCCACGACGAAGCTCAACCTCTGAACCCCCCCGTGCAACCACTGCACCGCCATAATCACCTCGCCGGAGAACCCCGTTCTTGGCAACCGCCTCGGGGCGGCTATATATAGCACCCCAAGCTTGCGCTCGCCTCCGCACGACTCCACCACCACACCAGACCCCGCCCGGCCACTGAACGAGCCTCGAGGGGACTTTCCTCCTCGACTCCGGCCACCTCCGTCCGCCTCGGGCTCCGGCATCGTTCTCTCCGCCCTAGTTTCGACCGTAGCCTCGTACCACCTCTAGTAAGATAAACCCCAGCTCAATTTTGGCCTCGCAGCTCTCTCCGGCGAGATCCACGACCACCCGAACCACCGTCCGCCGGAGCAAGCGTCGCCGCCGACATGGTACTCGCCGGCGACCACCACCACCTCCCACAGACGCGGAATGGCGCCCTGAACACAGAGGTACTCTCTGATCTCCCTGCCTCGCCGTGGATCGCCGCCGGCGACCACCGCGGCTCTCGGGCGACGACGAGCCCGGCTCCCTCGTTTGAAAACTCAAACCTGACTGGTGGGACCCGCCCGTCAGCCTCTCCTGTGTTTTTTTGAATCGTTTACTGAAAGCGTACTCTGGCAAATACGCTTCCACTCTGAACCGTTTTTCTGTTTTTTCTGCAAAGCCCCCTGGAAGTTTTCTATTTCATTACAGATGAGTCCTTGGGTTAAAACCCTTATAACTTTCTAACAGAAAGGAATTTTTGAGTGATTCTTTTTCTGTTCTTTTCAAATTTTTGTCTAGTTTTTTATCATATTTATTTGAAAAATATTTGGAACACTTTTTTGTACACTCACGGTATTGACGTTGCGTGCGTATCTTTTCTTATACCGTAGATACCGGAGGAGGTGACGGAGCTGCAAACCTCGCATAGTTAGACTCCGACTACTTCGAACCAGGCAAGCATGTTTGAACTCTTGATATGATGAGTGTTGTTGCGTGTTTGCATTTTAGTATGATCATGGCATGTTTATGAACAACTCTTTGAATGTTATATTTCATATACATAATCGGAAAGTAAGTTTTGGTAAGCATTATGTTGTTGGATACATATTTGCATAGCCATGTGTTGGCGTGAGGATGGATAAGATGGCAGTGTTGTGACATGCCAAGCTTAGGCCAGTCCTTGGACAGCAGTGTCAACATGATCAAATCATATTCCTTTCACTTCCTTCCTGTGCTGCCACTTGTTTCCCGCAAGGGATATGGCATAGTAAGTTGCGACCGTTTTCCTGGTACACACCAAGTGGAGAGGCCGGGATGAGGGTTCCATGGCCCTGGATTAAAGCCCGTCATCCGGTCAGGGGGCATGGGTGTTTCCGGTTGGGACCGAGAGGGGGGCACCCCTTACAGCGCGCGTATAAAAATTTGATCCCATGCTATTCAAGGTTGTGGCCTCCCCGTCTCAAAGTTTTTGTTGGACGTTGTCCAGGGTGATTCCTGGCATCGTGAGGTGAAATGGGTGTGTACTAGTTAAATGTGTTTCTACTGAAATACCGTAAATGGAACTAGTCCTTCGTGACTACGGAAATCCGTTGGCTGTGGTCAGTTCATCCAAACTCTGCAGAGTCTCAAATCCTTCAATTATCTTGTGCTTTGTTCAAGTACTATATTCCTCTTATCTTGTCAGGTATCAACCTCAGTGACAAAAACCCGGTGGGATTTATGTGTGATAAATCCGGTTAAAAGATTATTCTTGTGGATGGACTAATCTTGTTATTTATGTTTATTATAGGCCCTGTCTGTGATGTCGCTCAGACGTCCGACGGGCATTTCTTTTAAGCCCTGTCTGTGATGTCGCTCAGACGTCCGACGGTGGCATTTCTTTTAAAGCCCTGTCTGTGATGTCGCTCAGACGTCCGACGGTGGAATTTCTTTTAAGCCCTGTCTGTGATGTCGCGCAGACGTCCGACTGTGGTATTTCTTTTAAGCCCTTTATGTGGTGTCACTTAGACGCCCGACTGCGGCATGCATTTTATTTATTTACTTTTCGAGGCGTCGCTTCAGACACCCGATCGGTTTTCAGTTATTTACTTTATTCAACAAGTCCTACAATATTATCGTTATTTTATGAGCATCATCCTTGTGCATGACGCATTCATGCATTCATTGATTATATCTTTTGTACGAACTGTCTTGCGAGTACTTTCAAGTACTCACCTGGCTTGTTGATTTGGCCAGATCTTGATGAAGGCGATCTCATGGATGAAGAGTTTGATAGCGAGTCCGACGCCTAGAGGAGTCCCAGTCAGTCCCGTGCGATCCTGTCTTGGTCATTGTATTATCCGCTTCCGCAACCCCGAATAAATTCATCGAGCCTCACCTCGACGCTCGATGTACTGCCAGTAGAAGTCAAGTTATCCACCACCGTTTTTCCTCGAGCTAGTAGCATGCCAATCCACCCCCGTGACTTAACCGCTCTTATGTAAGATATTGGCGGGTCTGTAATAAACTGTTGAGCAGCCTCAGCTGAATCCTGTAATATATCTGATACTACTGGTTCTCTGTTTATCAAGCTTTGTCTTCCATAAAGGATGACTTTTCCTATACTAGGTTTAAAAGATCGGTTTTATCAATAATCATTTTATTGAAAAGCCGGTCGTGACAGACTTGGTAACCAGAGCCAGGCTGACTGTAGGAAGCCACTAGGTGCGATCACTAATTGGTTATTAGCATGATAGAGTTATTCATGTTTTTACAAATGTAGTCATTTTCTGACAGTCAGCATAAAATTTATGATCTGACCACTCGGAATTTTTGCCTACTTTTGTAGATGGCCAGCAACGACTGCGAGTCTCAGATGTTCGCCAACGTGCCCGAGGGGTTCGTCAAACTCCTCTCTTTCATCGTTCAGGTCGCGATGGGGCCATCCGTGCGCCCAGTCTTCACGCTTTATCCACACAAGATCAACGACAGTCTGACTATGCACCAGGCCGCGGTGCAATTCAGGGGAGGCCATGCTGAAATACACCGTCTTCGATTCGTGGGGAGAGCCATGCCTACAGAAAGGCATGCTATGTAGATGGCTTCCCGCGAGATGATAGCCCGTCTTCGGGATGTCCTTCCTGCAATGAAGACCCGTCGCTACCGCTACCTTCCATGCCATGTGCCTTACACCTGTCACTACTCTTTCTCTTGCCCCAGAGGAGAGCGAGACGAAGCCTTTGAGATGCTTGTCGAGTACCTCCGAGCCCTGGAGGCAGCATTCGACTGCATGGTGGATGACCTCGTAGCTGCATGCATGGACTCAGTTCATGGCTGTGCTGCTAACAGGAGAGAACTCCTACACACCGCTCCACCATTGACTTTCGTGTGATCCGCAGCCTCTCACTCACCTTCCATACTCGCCACTGCTCGTCGTCTGCCTACCACAGAGGAATTTAACCAGGCTGTTGCACCCACTCCCGTTCGCTCTGCACCACTTGTTGCACCCACTCCCATACGTGCTACCCCACCTATTCCACCCACTCGTATTCGTGTTGTTCCACCTACGGCACCTACTCCATCAGCTCAGCACAACGTTTCTCGTCTGGCACCTATTAGCGAGGAGGAGGTTGATTCCCCAGCGTCTCTGCGTCTCACCCTCGGCAGGCCAAGGGAGATCCTCACCATCTCCGACTGAGTACGCGTAGACGCCATGCGATGTATCGGCTTGTGTAATATGTTTATATGTACATAGGTTGTGAGAACTAGCCTGTTTGCGCATCATGTAGAATCTGGAGGAGTGCACTAGTTTAAATAACATGTCAGGATTATGTACGCATATCCTGAGTGATGTAATGTATAATTATGCCCGCGTGTAAGATATGCGCTAATCATTCTCCGCGCGAAATCGTGTGTTTCCAAAATATCCTGGAGTTTAAAAATGTTCTTTGTGTGTGATTTTGTTGACTTTTACGTCTCTCTTGCTTATCTTACGAGTTCTCACAATATATACCCAGAGTGAAAAATGTCTCGTCCTTGGACGCGCTCCATGCCAACTCAGCCAGAAGAAAATTATGGCACACCGCATAACCAAAATTTCACTCAGGGACAGACAAGTCAACAGGGCAGTGAAACATCTTTCACACAAGTTTGTCGTTTGTACGAATAGAGTCAACAGCAACACCAGGAACTGATGAACCAATTCATCAATATGGGAAGTAACCATGGTCAGTATCAACCGCAATCCAAATTATCTGAGTTACAAAAGACACGTCCTCCAACATTTTCTCATACTGACAAGCCTCTTGAGGCCGAGGACTGGCTTCGAGACATGGAGAGAAAATTAATTAACGCACAGTGTTCAGACCGTGAAAAAGTACTATATGCACCACATTATCTCACAGGTGCAGTTGCATCGTGGTGGGAAAACTTTCTGCACATGCACCCCAACGAAAATGAGATCACCTGGGAAAATTTCAAAGAAGGTTTTTGTGGGGCACATATTCCTAAGAGCGTCATGAAAATCAAGAAGAAGGAATATGATGAACTCAAGTAAAGAACCATGACAGTGTCAGAATACAACAGCCAATTCACACTGCTATCTCGCTACGCCAATGAAGAACGCATGACCGAGAGCAAGAAGATGGAAAAATTCTTGGAAGGCCTGGCACCCGCCCTTAAGTGCCAGCTAGTTGTGCATACCTTTCCAGACTTTAAAACACTGGTGGATAAGGCGATTACCCTGGAAAATGAGCGACGTAGCCTGGAAGATTTCCGCAAACGGAAAAGGGACCAAACTACTTTTTCTCGCAATCACAGAAGCAAGAAGGAATTTCAGAAGGGGGATTCGCACAAAACCCCGACGAATAATTCACGTCCAACCAAGAATTTCCATGCAAGAGACAAAGAATTCACCTATCACCCAGGCGTTACCTATTATGCTTGTGGAGAAGAAGAGCACTATGCCAAGCAGTGTCCCAAGCCAAGGAACTCAAACCCGAAGCTCAATAATGGTGGAAATAATTCAGCACCAAAGCGAAGCAATTTCAACCCCAACAACAACCACCGGAAAGGTGACTTGAACCACATGACCCGAGAGGAAGCACAGACCGCCCCAGATATCGTACTCGGTACGTACCCCGTCAACACAATACCTGCCATGGTTTTGTTTGATTCTGGAGCTTCTCACTCATTCGTTTCGAAAACTTTTGCTTTGGAAAATAATTTTTCGATGCTTCCCTTGGAAAAATCAATGATCGTCAAGTCCCCTCGAGTTAAGCAAGTGACCCAGAGTTACTGTCAAGGTGTGGTTATTGAATTTGAAGGATTGAAGTTTTATGCCAACCTTATTGTACTAGAAAGCAAGGGACTGGATGTCATCCTGGGAATGGATTGGTTAACCACCAACAAAGGTTTTATTGACTGCTTCAACCGTACCGTGATTCTTACACACCATCATGGGAAGAAAATAAAAGTTTCAGCCAGAGAGAGACAAATACCTCGACAACCTAGATTAAACAAGGTGGATGTTTCTGAGCTGAACAAGGTTCCCGTAATATGTGAATTTCCAGACGTATTTCCAGAAGAACTACCGGGCATGCCGCCAGACCGAGAAATAGAATTCATTATTGAGCTTGCACCCGGAACCACTCCTATTTATAAGAAACCTTACAGAATGGCACCATCCGAATTGGTAGAGTTGAAGAAGCAAATAAAAGAATTATTGGAGAAAGGATACATACGAGCCAGCTCCTCACCTTGGGGTTCTCCAATTTTATTTGCCAAGAAGAAGGATGGAACAATGAGGTTGTGTACTAATTATCGAGCTCTCAACATGGTCACAATCAAGAACAAATACCCAATGCCCCGAATAAATGATTTATTCGATCAGCTCGCACAGGCCAAAGTCTTCTCAAAAATTGACTTGAGATCAGGGTACCACCAATTAAAAGTACGAACAGAAGATATTCCCAAGACCGCCTTCAGCTCCAGATATGGGCTGTATGAGTTCACAGTGATGCCATTCGGGCTAACCAACGCCCCCGCATATTTTGTTCACCTCATGAACAAAGTATTTATGAAGTATATGGACAAGTTTGTTGTGGTATTCATCGATGATATTCTGATATATTCCAAAACACCAGAAGAGCACGCCGAACTTCTCAGGATTGTACTCAGAGAACTCAGGAAACATCAACTGTACGCCAAATTCAGCAAATGTGAATTTTGGCTAAAACAGGTGGGTTTTCTGGGCCACGTGCTAACCCAAGAAGTTATTGCAGTAGACC
Source organism: Triticum aestivum (assembly GCF_018294505.1). Classification (NCBI taxonomy): domain Eukaryota; kingdom Viridiplantae; phylum Streptophyta; class Magnoliopsida; order Poales; family Poaceae; genus Triticum; species Triticum aestivum. The sequence continues at coordinate 488,175,135 of NC_057813.1, forward strand.
CGGAAAAGGTCAAGGCCGTACTTGGCTGGAAACCACCAGCTAACGTAATGGACGTACGAAGTTTCTTGGGAATGGCAGGATATTATCAGAGATTTATTGAAGGATTCTCCACTATAGCAAAGCCCATGACACGATTGCTCAAGAAAGGCAAGAAATTTGAATGGACAGAAGCATGTGAGAAAAGCTTCCAAGAGCTAAAAAGCAAATTAACAACGGCACCAGTGCTAATTGTGCCAGATATACACAAAAAATTTGAGGTATATTGTGACGCATCCCGGAAAGGCCTCGGATGCGTATTGATGCAAGAAGGCAAGGTGGTTGCGTATGTCTCTAGACAACTATGCAAGCATGAGGAGAATTATCCCACCCATGACCTGGAATTAGCAGCAGTCATCCATGCACTCAAGGAATGGAGACACTTTCTGCTTGGGAATCGTTGTGAGATATACAGACCATAAGAGTCTTAAGTATATTTTCACACAGCCAGAGTTAAATCTACGGCAACGACGCTGGTTAGAACTGGTGAAGGATTATGATGTCGGAATCCACTATCATCCTGGAAAAGCAAATGTTGTGGCAGATGCAATTAGTCGCAATCCCAGCACGGAAGACGACAGTATGCCAAAATTGAGGCCAGAATTTCAACAAGAATTTGCCCGACTCGATCTAATAATGGTTACCGAAGGCAGTGTGTCGAATATAGAAATACAGCCTACCCTAATGGAAAGTATCAAGGAAGCCCAGCATGGACACCCCAGCATTGAGGGAATAAAAAGAAAAGTGAGTTTGGGAAGAGCCTCAGAATTCAACATGGATGAGCAAGGAATATTGTGGTATGGAGAAAGGCTATGCGTACCAAATGTCAAGGACCTCAAACAACAGATATTGACTGAAAGTCACACCGCTCCGTATTCAATCCATCCTAGAGGGACAAAAATGTACAAAGATCTTCAGGAAAATTTCTGGTGGCACGGTATGAAAAGAGATATAGCCGCGTTCATCGCCTACTGTGACTCTTGTCAACGTATCAAGGCCGAGCACCAGAAACCAGCCGGAATGTTGCAACCAAATAAGATACCCGAGTGGAAATGGGACGAGATTGGAATGGACTTCATCGTTGGACTACCACGGTCCCGACACGGAAACGATGCCATTTGGGTCATAACCGACAGATTAACCAAGGTGGCACATTTTATTTCGGTAAAAACAACTTACACCACTCAGAGACTAGCCAGACTTTATCTTGCCCGTATCGTCTGCTTACATGGAGTCCCTAAGACTATCATCTCCGATAGAGGCACGCAGTTCGTCTCTGCATTCTGGGGTCACCTACAATAGGCACTGGGAACCCAACTAGCCTTCAGTACCGCATACCATCCTCAGACTGATGGGCAGACAGAACGCGTAAACCAAATCCTAGAAGACATGCTAAGAGCCTGTGTCCTCACCTACGGGAACAGTTGGGAAGAAAGTTTGCCATATGCAGAGTTCGCATACAACAACAGCTATCAAGCCAGCTTGAAAATGGCACCCTTTGAAGCTCTATATGGGAGAAGATGTCGTACCCCGCTAAATTGGTCAGAGACCGGAGACAGCCATATCTTTGGCCCAGATATGCTCAAGGAGGCCGAGGAGAAAGTTAAGACAATCAGAGAACGACTCAAAATAGCTCAAAGTCGGCAAAAGAGTTATTACGACCGTAAGCATCGGGAAATCAGTTTTGAACCCGGAGAATTGGTATACCTGAGAGTTTCTCCTATGAAGGGTCTGCAACGGTTCAAGATTAAAGGGAAACTAGCACCAAGATTCATCGGACCATTTCATATAGTGGCCCGACGAGGCAAGGTAGCCTACCAACTGGACCTACCCTGAGACTTATCCGGTATCCACAACGTGTTTCGCATCTCGCAGTTGAGAAAATACATGAGCAACCCAGACAAGCAAGTTTCACATGAGTATATTGACGTGCAACCGGACCTCACTTACCGGGAGCACCCAATAAAAATATTAGGAGGGAGGACCCGACAGAAAACCATTAAGTTTTTCAGAGTTCAATGGAGTAATCACACCGAGAATGAAGCAACTTGGGAGAGCGAATATTTTCTTCGGACAGAGCACCCACATGTTTAAGGATCAACTGAAATCTCGGGGACGAGATTTTTCCTAAGGGGGTAGGTACTGTGACACTCCAAAAAATATTTTTGGTGTTTTGTTTTTCAAAAGAGCCTTGCTTGGTTTGAAAGGAGGTCTTTTAAACCCTTCCTAAAAACCATATTCTAAGTTTGCCCTCTCAAAATCCTTTTTCTTGGATTTGGTTTCTTTTAAAATGAAAACCCTTTTACTTTTGGACTTTTATTTGGTTTTGATCCCTTCAAAATTTTACCATGCCTCCTATGGTGAAATTTTCCCAAAACCTCTCCTCCCACTATAGTTCAACCCAAACATTCTGTCCAAACTAATAAAATCCATTTTTGGACTTTATTCCAACTATTTCTCCTCCCAAAATAATTCTTTCTTTCCTTTTGAGCCTAGGTGGACTGCAAAGCAAGTACCCCAATGCTTATGACTTTTGACCTCAACTCAACACCCCTGGATAGTCCTTTCTACCCACAACCCAGAACCATCTTGATCCACTCTTCTCCTGTTCAAATATTTCAAAATTCACTCACTGGAAGTTTGGACCAGATTTGACAAATTTGGTGAAAACCATATCTACACCTCTCCAAAAATTCTACAAATATTCAGGCAGCCTCCAGGTGCAATGAGAGGCCCCTCCACCAAAAACCAGCTCAAGGGGAGATCTCTACACACTAGAATCATTCTGTCGAACACCTTGCCTGCGCTAGTACTGTTCACTTTCAGAAATTCAGAAGTTCAGTGTCGATCTTCGTCAGTAACTTCAGTCACGAGCTCATAGTGCGCTTGGCACGTAGCTCACGGCCAGGCTTGCTTGTCCGGAGCCTCACACGCGCGCTTGGCGCCTTCCTGGCGTCGGTGGCGCCCTGGCCCGCCTGCGCCGGCGTGTCTTGCGGCGGCCATAGCTCCGTAGCGGCCGACAGGAAGCATAACGGCGGCACAACGCCGTTCGGCACCGCCCAAGCGTCCTGGTGGCTCCGCGTGGCCACCTCCTTGCCAGCGCACGCATGCAGCACCGTCGCCGTGGCGCGGCACACGCAGAGCATGCTCTCTGCCGCTGACGGGCCCGCGCCGCCCCGTTCCATCGAACTCCCCTTAAGTGACCAAATTACAGCGCGGTCAGCATCTAAACGGAACCATGGGACATCCATGATGAAGCTCAACCTCTGAACCCCCCCCCCCCCGTGCAACCACTGCGCCGCCGTAATCACCTCGTCGGAGAACCCCGTTCTCGGCAACCGCCTCGGGCGGCTATATATAGCACCCCGAGCTTGCGCTCGCCTCCGCACGACTCCACCACCACACCAGACCCCGCCCGGCCACTGAACGAGCCTCGAGGGGCCTTTCCTCCTCGACTCCGGCCACCTCCGGCCGCCTCGGGCTCCGGCATTGTTCTCTCCGGTGAGAACTCCTCCGCCGCCCTAGTTTCGTCCGTAGCCTCGTACCACCTCTAGTAAGATAAACCCCAGCTCAATTTTGGCCTCGCAGCTCTCTCCGACGAGATCCACGACCACCCGAACCACCATCCGCCGGAGCAAGCATCGCCGCCGACGTGGTACTCGCCGGTGACCACCACCACCTCCCACAGACGCGGAATGGCGCCCTGAACACAGAGGTACTCTCCGATCTCCCTGCCTCGCCGTGGATCGCCGCCGGCGACCACCGCGGCGCTCGGGCGCCGACGAGCCTGGCTCCCTCGTTTGAAAATTCAAACCTGACGGGTGGGACCCGCCCGTCAGCCTCTCCTGTGTTTTTTTAATCGTTTACTGAAAGCATAATCTGGCAAATATGCTTCCACTCTGAACCGTTTTTCTGTTTTTTTCTGCAAAGCCCCCTGGAAGTTTTCTGTTTCATTACAAACGAGTCCTTGGTTTAAAACCCTTATAACTTTTTAACAGAAAGGAATTTTTGAGTGACTCTTTTTCTGTTCTTTTCAAATTTTTGTCTAGTTTTTTATCATATTTATTTGAAAAATATTTGGAACACTTTTCTGTACACTCGCGGTATTTACGTTGCGTGCGTATCTTTTCTTATACCGTAGATACCGGAGGAGGTGACGGAGCTGCAAACCTCGCACAGTTAGACTCCGACTACTACGAACCAGGCAAGCATGTTTGAACTCTTGATATGATGAGTGTTGTTGCGTGTTTGCATTTTAGTATGATCATGGCATGTTTATGAACAACTCTTTGAATGTCATATTTCATATACATAATCGGAAAGTAAGTTTCGGTAAGCATTATGTTGTTGGATACATATTTGCATAGCCATGTGTTGGCGTGAGGATGGATAAGATGGCAGTGTTGTGACATGCTAGGCTTAGGCCAGTCCTCTGATAGCAGTGTAAACATGATCAAATCATATTCCTTTCACTTCCTTCCTGTGCTGCCACTTGTTTCCCGCAAGGGATATGGCATAGTAAGTTGCGACCGTTTTCCTGGTACACACCAAGTGGAGAGGCCGGGATGAGGGTTCCATGGCCCTGGATTAAAGCCCGTCATCCGGTCAGGGGGCATGGGTGTTTCTGGTTGGGACCGAGAGGGGGGCACCCCTTAGAGCGTGCGTATAAAAATTTGATCCCATGCTATTCGAGGTTGTGGCCTCCCCGTCTCAAAGTTTTTCTTGGACGTTGTCCAGGGTGATTCCTGGCATCGTGAGGTGAAATGGGTGTGTACTAGTTAAATGTGTTTCTACTGAAATACCGTAAACGGAACTAGTCCTTCGTGACTACGGAAATCCGTTGGCTGTGGTCAGTTCATCCAAACTCTGCAGAGTCTCAAATCCTTCAATTATCTTGTGCTTTATTCAAGTATTATATTCCTCTTATCTTGTCAGGTATCAACCTTAGTGACAAAAACCCGGTGGGATTTATGTGTGATAAATCCGATTAAAAGATTATTCTTGTGGATGGACTAATCTTGTTATTTACGTTTATTATAGGCCCTGTCTGTGATGTCGCTCAGACGTCCGACGGGCATTTCTTTTAAGCCCTGTCTGTGATGTCGCTCAGACGTCCGACGGTGGCATTTCTTTTAAAGCCCTGTCTGTGATGTCGCTCAGACGTCTGACGGTGGCATTTCTTTTAAGCCCTGTCTGTGATGTCACGCAGACGTCCGACTGTGGTATTTCTTTTAAGCCCTTTATGTGGTGTCGCTTAGACGCCCGACTGCGGCATGCATTTTATTTATTTACCTTTCGAGGCATCGCTTCAGACACCCGATCATTTTTCAGTTATTTACTTTATTCATCAAGTCCTACAATATTATCATTACTTTATGAGCATCATCCTTGTGCATGACGTATTCATGCATTCATTGATTGTATCTTTTGTACAAACTGTCTTGCGAGTACTTTCAAGTACTCACCTGGCTTGTTGATTTGGCCAGATGTTGATGAAGGCGATCTCATGGATGAAGAGTTTGATAGCGAGTCCGACGCCTAGAGGAGTCCCAGTCAGTCCCGTGCGATCCTGTCTTGGTCATTGTATTATCTGCTTCTGCAACCCCGAATAAATTCATCGAGCCTCACCTCGACGCTCGATGTACTGCCAGTAGAAGTCAAGTTATCCACCACCGTTTTTCCTCGAGCTAGTAGCATGCCAATACACCCCTGTGACTTAACCGCTCTTATGTAAGATATTGGCGGGTCTGTAATAAACTATTGAGCAGCCTCAGCTCAATCCTGTAATATATCTGATACTACTAGTTCTCTGTTTATCAAGCTTTGTCTTCCAGAAAGGATGACTTTTCCTATACTGGGTTTAAAAGATCGGTTTTATCAATAATCATTTTATTGAAAAGCCGGTCGTGACACCTTCGTCCTCGTCGAGCTTGGCCGCTGCATCGACCTGACTTTGACCAGAGAACAGCAGCGCTCCTCCTCCGCAGATCCTCTGCAGTAAGTGCTTCCTCTTTCCACGCCATAGATCTATACTAGGGCTAGTCATGTTCCTCTGTACGGGCGTAGTTCATCAGAGCTCTTGTGTTCTTTCCTTGCCATGGCCTCGCCTGATCCAAAGAACCCCATAGATGTGATGCGGTTAGTGTTCCACATCCATTTTTATTATCAATAAATCTCTTTTCCTTGTAAGAAAACCTCATCATAGTATATGAAGTTCTCTACGCCCTGTTTTTAGGTCTAGTAATTTTTCTTTTTTGAACCTTTATTTAATCCAAAATAACTGCTGCAAACTGTGAAACCTGTTTGTACAACACTTAGGCAAAATCCATATTCTGTTAGATTTACCCAGTCACGGCGACTCTGATCGCCGGCTTATAAGGAAGTAAAGCTTAATTAACAATCTGAACCACCTCTGGCAATTTAAATACTGCTGACGGCTTATAAAACCTATGGCGGCTTAAGTAACCAAGACGTAATTATCCTTATACCATTAGGCCCCTTCATAAGTCTCCATATTGCTTAATCATAGTAAGGGCTTTTATCCTGCCCGGCTTAAATTTGAACCGCCACTTTTATTTTGTCTTAGGCTTTCAAGCAGAATGGCACCCAAGGCACCTACCTCTTGCAACTGGGTGAAATCCATTGTCACGGACATCACCTTAAATGACTTTGTGACAACCGGCTATCTGCCAAAGAAAGAAGTCATGCATTATCGTGCTCCTAACCCGGGTGAAGAAGTTCCTCAACCCAAAGAAGGGGAGGTCATTGTTTTCACAGATCATATGAACCGGGGTTTCACTCCTCCTGGTTCAAAGTTCTTCTGAGATGTGCTGAAGTTTTTTGACCTTCACCCACAAGACATTGGACCCAATTCCGTGTCTAATATCTGCAACTTCCAAGTATTCAGCGAAGTTTATCTTGGTGAAGAGCCCAATTTACTGCTCTTCAGAGAACTGTTCTACTTGAACCGCCAGACAGAATGCGCCAGCGGGCAGAGCTTGGAACTTGGGGGAGTTTCAATCCAGCGCCGCAGAGACGTGATTTTCCCGTATGCTAACCCGCCAAGCCATCCCAAAGACTAGAACATGACATGGTTCTACTGCAAGGACACTTCTCCGGCTGGCGAGAACCCTCTGCCCGGCTTTCGTGCCCTTCGTCTTGACACCAATCATCCTCTGCCGGACAAGGTTACTGCCGCAGAGCGTAAATCCCTTGCTCCTACTCTGGCCAAGATCAAGGCTCTGCTGGGGAACGGGTTGACTGGTATTGACCTAGTTCGGGTCTGGCTTGCCTGGCGAGTTATTCCGTTGAGCCGCCGCACCGTCTTAATGTGCGAATATACCGGCGCCACGGATGATCCCCTGCGCCATAGCCCTGACGACTTACCTGCTCATGTTATTGATGACATTACCAAATCTCTTCTTAACGAGAGTCTGGCGGATTGTGGCAAAGTGGGTCTAGCCCCTTTCTGCAAAGATAACCCGGATCCAAAGGTAAATCGTCCATATGAAATATTTATCTTATTTCCTTAATGTTTCTCTCATACTCATAAATATGCTTAATCCTTGCAGGCAGGTGATAAATTTTGGAAAGTTAAATATGATCATGAAGCTGCCAAGAGAGCCAGGAAGGAAAAGAAAGCCACCAGTAAAGAAGCTGTAAGAAAGAGGGGCAAGAAAGCCTCCGCCTCTGACCCGCTTCGGCTATCGGACTCTTCTGAGTCGGAGGTAGCCCTTGACTCTCTTGGCTTATTTTTTAATCATCTTATTGACACTGATTATCAGCATGAGGACACTGGGACAATCTGGAGCAAGGCTGATGAGGTAACTATCCTTTCCTCCGACTCCGAGCCTTTGCCAATACAGAGAACCCGCAGGGTGACCCTGAAAGTAAGATTTTTTTCATCCTCTAGCTCATCACGATCCTCAATTTCTTTTGAAGCAACAAATTCATGAGAGTCGGAGGCAGACCCGGACCAGCAAAGACGTGGAGCTATCCTCCGGCTTACCAAATACTCCAAGGAAACGCCGAAATGAGGTTACCTCTACTTTAAACAAGTTTTATCCTTTGGCGGGTCTCTTTCGTCAACCACTCAATCCCTCTGACTCGGATTATCAGGATACTTCTCCTTCCTCCGGCGAGTCACTGCAGTCGAATCTGCCGGCCTTTAAAACTGCTCCAGGGTAAAATAAGCCGCTCATTTTAAACTCATCACAATCTTCTTGCTTCTGTATTAATCCTTTTATTTTAACACACCGGTCAAGCTAAGCCCTGCAAGAGGGTTAGGAAGAATAAACCGGCTGAAGACAGAGTTGTAACTGAGCCGGTTCTTGAGACAACCGTACCAGACTCAAGAACTCATGAGCCGCCACTTGAACCAGTGCAAGATGTGCCACCTCCTTCTACTGACCTGCCCACTGACCAAGCTGCTGATGACTCAGAAAATCCCAAGCCTCCAAGCCCAATCCTGACAGATGATCCTTCCAATGTTGATGTCGAGATCACCAGAACCGGCTATGCTGAGCCAGGGAGGCCAACTGTACTAGCTAAATGTTCTGCCAAGGAAGAACTTCTGGGCCAGCGTCGAGTTAAGATGGATGTTGCTAATTATGCTCATATGAGCATTGGAGATATCTTCTCTGGCTTTATGAATCAAGTGCACAGCAGCCGGGACCTCGAGGTTGACACGGTCAAGCAGATGCATCAGAAATTCGAGGTATAACCCGGTCCTTCTTGTTCATTATCCTTTAGTATGTTAGCCCCCAAGTCTGGTGCTTAAGACACTTATGTTGTAGACTTAGAAACAAGTAAAACAACATAAAGAAAGAAGAAATTTCCGACTTACCATGTAGTCCCCAAGGGGCGGTTTAACCGATATGATTTAGCCGGCTCTTTGATATAGAAAAATTCTTGTGGTTTCTGTGAAGCGCAATACACATTAGCCCCCATGTGCCAAATATTATTGCTTGCAAAATGCTTGGGACTTACTCATATAAATCGCCATCTGATGAACCGCCATAGAAAACTCTTTGGGACATTAGCCCCCAAGTGCCAAGTATTATTGCTTGCCAAAATGCTTGGGACTTTTAATATTGCACAAATAATTTTCTTGACTTGAACTTTGCACTCGTATAGGTCACCACGAGCCAACTTGAGTCTGAGGTGACTAATCTAAAGAGCCGCCTTGAATTCCAAGAGACGGAACTTGCGAAGGACAACAATAAGTTCGAATTCTGTGTTTCTGAACAGGAGAAACTGAAAAAAGAACTTGAAGCTGAAAAGAAAACCTGGGTGGATGAAAAGACCGAGATGATAAGCCGAGCTAAGAAATTAGAAAAGGCTCCGGAGCAAATCACGGGTGAATTAGCTGGTTTAAAGCGCCATATTTCTCAAATGGTCTCAGCCATCTTTGGTAAGTCGCCTTACCATTGTGTAAATATCTAAGTCGTGCAATAGATCATACACCTGGAATTAATTCTCCTTATTATGCTTATACGAGCCCCAGGAGTTCCAACTTGAACCAAAACATGCTGACTAAGCTTAAGGCAGTGTACACCTTGGTGGAGCAATTGTACACCGCGTCTCAACGTACCATTGCTTCGGTGGCTTTATCCAATGAAGAGCCAACCCTCCTGGCACACGTCTTGAGGAAGCTTTCAGTTCTTCCACAACGGATCAATGAACTGCAACGGTCAGCTGCAAGAGCTGGAGCGATAAATGCTCTAAGCCGGGCTAAAGCCAGGCTACCGGAACTAGACCCGGCGGACATTGCCATTGGCTACCCAAGCCTAAAGGAAGATGGCTCGTCGTTTGAAGACCCAGATTTTTTCGCCTGTGTCAAAGAGATACGCCCCGTGGCGACACTGATAGCAAGTGAAGTAGATCTTACCAAGTACTAGGCGGGCTATGATGAAGAAAACTGAAGAATTCCAACGCCTCAATACGACGTGACCAGTCTGATTCCTCCACCTCGTAAGCATACCTTTGCTCCTGAAGTTGACCCGGCCGGTCTTATTAACGATGAAGCCGAATTTGAAGCCTTGAACAACATTGACTGGTCATCATCAACCTTCCAGGAAAAGGAGCTGGGCGCAGATGCGGAGAGGGCTAACCTGGACGCTTCTAGGCAATCCTGAAGGTGAACCTGTCATGGCGGCTCATACCTGGGGTGTTTAAAAAACAATATGAAATATTTGAACTTGATGACTCCTGTAATAGGGTAGAGATGACTTTGTTATAGCCGTGCCATCGTGCACGTTTTGACGTTGATCGTTATTAAGCCGGCGCGCTATATCTATCCATGTTACTTATCATCTGCTGACCATATGCTTGATCAGGTTTCGAAAGTTGTCCTTCAACAGACGACAAAAAATCCCTTGACATCAACCAACCAGGTGGGTCAAAAGGTTTTAAAAATAATCATAGATTAGCTTATTGCCAAAAACCACAACTATGACCTTATGTTTTAATACTTCTCAAATTTGCACCACCGGTTTATATGACCCGGTCAGTAAGGGTGATAACCCAACCTTTGGATACCCAAAAAATTTAGCGGTGAAATAATGCTGATGGATCAATAACTCATTAATTAATACTGAGCCGGGTTATAGTAAGCATATTTAAAAATTTGTAAACCTCGGAAAAATCTCAAGTCAAACAAGGGGGGTTTACAAAGCAACTTAAATCAAGAGAGAAGTAAAAAAATGTCAAGGCTACTGATTCAAATACGATCAGTAAACCGTTTCAAAGGGGTTTAAGCTAGGATTCGAATACGATCATGTAGCCCCCATGGCTTCGGCTTTGCGCCGATCAAGAGGGTACCAACAGTTGTGTTCTCTTTGGTTCGAATACGACCTATGTTTGAACAAGAATCCCCCTAATGACCTTGAGAGTTTTTTAACGACTCTGATTCGAATACGATCAAAGTTGGTTCTCAAAGGAGTTAAGCTATGATTCGAATACGATCAAGAAGCCCCAAGTGAGCTCGGCAGTGTGCCAATCAAAAGGGTACCGACAACTATGTTTTCTTTGGTTCGAATACGACCTATGTTTGAATAGGAAGCCCCCTAGTGATCATAATTTTTAACGGCTAGATTCGAATACGATCATAAGCAGGATCAAATGGGTTAAGCCAGATCAAACGTGATCAGCCCCCAAGTGATCATATGAAAGAAATAATGACAATGATAATGACAAATTTACCTTGGTGTGAAGGAAATAAGGACAGAGGTCCTGCTTTATTATTTATCATAATATATACATTGGCAAAAATATGTACATCAGGGGAGCCTATGGCTCAAGTGTAGTAGGGTCGAAGATGAGCAATATTCCATGGCCTCCGGGTCTCCTCCTCCGACTTACGTGAGCCTTTGCGCTCTCGAACGTCAATAATGTAATATGACCCGTTGTTCAAGTTCTTGCTGACCACAAAGGGTCCTTCCCAAGGTGGTGATAACTTGTGTGCATTAGTTTGATCCTGGATGAGTCGGAGCACCTAATCACCTTCCTGAAAGGCTCTGGACTTGACACGGCGGCTGTGATATCGGCGCAAGTCTTGCTGGTAAATCACCGAGCGAGCTGCTGCCAAGTCTCTCTTCTCATCTAACAGGTCAAGATCATTCTGATGCGCCATTTCATTGTCTGCTTCAACATAAGCCGCCACACAAGGCGAGTCATGACGAATGTCAGAAGGAAGAACCGCCTCAGCTCCATAGACCATGAAGAAAGGTGTATAAACCGTTGATCTATTGGGAGTAGTATTAATGCTCCATAGCATAGAGGGTAACTCCTCAACCCAACAACCCGGCGTCCGCTGCAGAGGGACCAAGAGCCGGGGTTTGATGCCTTTCAAAATCTCCTAATTGGCTCTCTCAGCTTGACCATTGGACTGAGGGTGAGCCACTGATGAAACGCCAAGCCGGATTTGCTCACGTTGACAGAATGCCTTCATGGCGCCTTTAGACAGATTAGTGCCATTATCAGTAATAATGTTGTGTGGAAAGCCGAAGCAAAATATCACCTTCTTCATGAATTGAACCGTCGTAGCTGCGTCACACTTACTGACAGGCTCTGCCTCAATCCACTTTGTGAACTTATCAACCGCCACCAAGAGGTGGGTCTTTTTATCTTTGGACCTTTTAAAAGGCCCAACCATATCAAGCCCCCAGACTGCAAACAACCAAGTAATTGGAATCATCCTCAATTCTTGAGCCGGCACATGAGCCCGTCTTGAGAACTTCTGACAACCGTCACATTTACTGACCAGATCCTCTGCATCAGCATGAGCTGTCAGCCAATAAAACCCATGACGAAAGGCCTTGGCCACAAGGGATTTTGACCTAGCGTGATGACCACAATCCCCTTCATGGATCTCACGTAGAATTTCTTGGCCTTCTTCAGGGGAGACGCTAAAACGCCCCTGTAACACTGCAATGATGCAACTCGCCATTGACAATTGTCATTGATTTAGACTGGCGAGTTATCTGCCTAGCCAACGTTTCATCCTCAGGTAACTTGCCTCGGGTCATATAAGCTAGGTATGGTACTGTCCAATCTGGAATGACATGAAGAGCCGCCACCAACTGTGCTTCTGGGTCAGGAATCGCCAAATCCTCCTCTTTAGGTAACTTGACAAAAGGGTTATGCAGAACATCCAAAAAGGTGTTAGGCGGCACCGATTTACGCTGAGAACCCAGCCGGCTTAAAGCATCAGCCACCTCATTCTTCCTTTGGTCAATGTGCTCCACCTGATAACCCTTGAAGTATCCCGCAATTGCATCAACTTCACGGCGATAAGCCGCCATGAGAGGATCCTTAGAATCCCACTTGCCTGATACCTGCTGAGCCACTAGGTCTGAGTCGCCGAAGCATTGTACCCGGCTTAGGTTCATCTCCTTAGCCATACGGAGACCATGGAGTAAGGCTTCATACTCGGCTGCGTTGTTAGTACAGGGAAACATCAACCGGAGCACATAACGAAATTTATCACCTCTAGGGGAAGTCAAAACAACTCCAGCTCTCGAGCCTTCCAATTGCCTAGACCCGTCAAAATGAATTGTCCAATACGTGTTGTCCGGCTTATCTTTATGCATCTGCCGCTCTGTCCAATCGTTGATGAAATCAATTAGCGCTTGGGACTTGATAGCTGTACGTGGAACATATTTTAAGCCATGAGGCCCAAGCTCAATGGCCCATTTGGCGACTCGCCCTGTGGCCTCTCTGTTTTGAATGATATCCCCTAAAGGGGCAGAATTAACCACAGTGATGGGGTGGCCCAGGAAGTATTGTTTAAGCTTCCGGCTTGCCATGAACACCCCATAGACAAGCTTCTGGCAATGCGGATAACGCTGGTTAGACTCACTCAGAACCTCGCTGATATAGTAAACCGGCCGTTGAACCGGGTGTTCCTTGCCAGCCTCCTTGCGCTCCACCACAATGGCCACACTGACCGCACGCGCATTAGAAGCTACGTATAATAATAAGGGCTCCTTATCAATGGGAGTAGCAAGAACCGGCGACTCAGCTAACTGCCTCTTTAGATCTTCAAAACCAGCATTCGCAGCGTCGCTCCAGATAAAGCTATCTGTCTTCTTCATCATTTGATGTAGCGGCAGGGCCTTCTCTCCTAATCGGCTTATGAACCGGCTTAGGGCAGCGATACGACCCGCCAAACATTGAACGTCATTGATACATGCTGGTTTGGCCGGAGAAGTGATGGCTTTAATCTTCTCCGGGTTAGCCTCGATGCCCCTGTTAGAAACCAGAAAACCCAAAAGCTTGCTTGAAGGTACACCAAAAACACACTTGGCCGGGTTAAGCATCATCTTGTAAACCCGAAGATTGTCAAAGGTTTCCTTGAGATCATCAATCAATGTCTCCTTCTCCCTAGACTTGACCACTATGTCATCCACATAAGCATGAACATTGCGCCCAATTTGATCATGAAGACAATTCTGCACACATTGATGGTAAGTCGTGTTGGAAATATGCCCTAGAGGCAATAATAAATTGGTTATTATTATATTTCTTTGTTCATGATAATAGTCTTTTATTCATGCTATAACTGTATTATCCGGAAATCGTAATACACGTGTGAATACATAGACCACAATATGTCCCTAGTGAGCCTCTAGTTGACTAGCTCGTTGTGATCAACAGATAGTCATGGTTTCCTGACTATGGACATTGGATGTCGTTGATAACGGGATCACATCATTAGGAGAATGATGTGATGGACAAGACCCAATCCTAACCCTAGCACAAAGATCGTGTAGTTCGTATGCTAAAGCTTTTCTAATGTCAAGTATCTTTTCCTTAGACCATGAGATTGTGCAACTCCCGGATACCGTAGGAGTGCTTTGGGTGTACCAAACATCACAATGTAACTGGGTGGCTATAAAGGTGCATTACAGGTATCTCCGAAAGTGTCTGTTGGGTTGGCACGAATCGAGACTGGGATTTGTCACTCCGTGTAAACGGAGAGGTATCTCTGGGCCCACTCGGTAGGACATCATCATAACGTGCACAATGTGACCAAGGGGTTGATCACGGGATGATGTGTTACGGAACGAGTAAAGAGACTTGCCGGTAACGAGATTGAACAAGGTATCGGTATACTGATGATCGAATCTCGGGCAAGTACAATACCGCTAGACAAAGGGAATTGCATATGGGATTGATTAAGTCCTTGACATCGTGGTTCATCCGATGAGATCATCGTGGAACATGTGGGAGCCAACATGGGTATCCAGATCCCGCTGTTGGTTATTGACCGGAGAACGTCTCGGTCATGTCTGCATGTCTCCCGAACCCGTAGGGTCTACACACTTAAGGTTCGATGACGCTAGGGTTATAAAGGAAGTTTGTATGTGGTTACCGAATGTTTTTCAGAGTCCCGGATGAGATCCCGGACGTCACGAGGAGTTCCGGAATGGTCCGGAGGTAAAGATTTATATATGGGAAGTCCTGTTTTGGTCACCGGAAGAGTTTCAGGGTTTATCGGTAACGTACCGGGACCACCGGGAGGGTCCCGGGGGTCCACTAAGTGGGGCCACCAACCCCGGAGGCTTGCATGGGGCAAGAGTGGTGAGGGACCAGCCCCTTAGTGGGCTGGTGCGCCTCCCACAAGGGCCCATGGCGCCTAAGAGGTGGAAAGGGGGCAAACCCTAAGGGGATATGGGCCTTAGGGCCCATATTGGTGCGCCTCCCTCTCCTCTCCCCTCTTGGCCGCCACCCCCTTTGCCATCTAGCGCTGTCGCCCCCCCTAGGGGTGGGAACCCTAGAGGGGGGCGCACCCTCCTCCCTCTCCCCTATAAATAGTGAGGCATAGGGCTGCCCATAACACGCGATTCGATCTCTCGTTGGTGCAGCCCTGCGTCTCTTCTTCCTCCTCTTCTAGCCACGCTCCTCCACCACCACCACGCCGTTGTGCTACTACTGGACGGAGTCTTCCTCAACCTATCCCTCTCTCCTTGCTGGATCAAGGCGTGGGAGACGTCACCGGGCTGTACGTGTGTTGAACGCGGAGGTGTCGTCTGCTCGGCACTAGGATCTCCGGTGATTTGGATCACGACAAGTATGACTCCATCAACCCCGTTCACTTGAACGCTTCCGCTTAGCGATCTACAAGGGTATGTAGATGCACTCTCCTTCCCCTCGTTGCTGGTTTCTCCATAGACAGATCTTGGTGACACGTAGGAAAATTTTGAATTCCTGCTACGTTCCCCAACAGTGGCATCATGAGCTAGGTCTATTGCGTAGATTCTTTGCACGAGTAGAACACAAAGTAGTTGTGGGTGTTGATTTTGTTCAATATGCTTACCGTTACTAGTCCAATCTTGTTTCGACGGTATTGTGGGATGAAGCGGCCCGGACCGACCTTACACGTACGCTTACGTGAGACAGGTTCCACCGACTGACATGCACTTGGTGCATAAGGTGGCTAGCGGGTGCCAGTCTCTCCCACTTTAGTCGGAACGGATTCGATGAAAAGGGTCCTTATGAAGGATAAATAGCAATTGGCATATCACATTGTGGTTTTGCGTAGGTAAGAAACGTTATTGCTAGAAACCCATAGCAGCCACGTAAAACATGCAAACAACAATTAGAGGACGTCTAACTTGTTTTTGCAGGGTATGCGATGTGATGTGATATGGCCAAAGGATGTGATGAATGATATGTGATGTATGAGATTGATCATGTTCTTGTAATAGGAATCACGACTTGCATGTCGATGAGTATGACAACCGGCAGGAGCCATAGGAGTTGTCTTTATTTATTGCATGACCTGCGTGTCATTGAAGAACGCCATGTAAACTACTTTACTTTATTGCTAAACGCGTTAGCCATAGAAGTAGAAGTAGTCGTTGGCGTGACAACTTCATGAAGACACGATGATGGAGATCATGATGATGGAGATCATGGTGTCATGCCGGTGACAAGATGATCATGGAGCCCCGAAGATGAAGATCAAAGGAGCTATATGATATTGGCCATATCATGTCACTACTCTATTTGATTGCATGTGATGTTTATCATGTTTATGCATCTTGTTTGCTTAGAACGACGGTAGTAAATAAGATGATCCCTTACAACAATTTCAAGAAGTGTTCTCCCCTAACTATGCACCGTTGCTACAGTTCGTCGCTTCTAAGCACCACGTGATGATCGGGTGTGATGGATTCTTACGTTCACATACAACGGGTGTAAGACAGTTTTACACAGCGAAAACACTTAGGGTTAACTTGACGAGCCTAGCATGTATAGACATGGCCTCGAAACACGGAGACCGAAAGGTTGAGCATGAGTCGTATAGTAGATACGATCAACATGAAGATGTTCACCGATGATGACTAGTCCGTCTCACGTGATGATCGGACACGGCCTAGTTGACTCGGATCATGTAATCACTTAGATGACCAGAGGGATGTCTATCTGAGTGGGAGTTCATAAGATGAACTTAATTATCCTGAACATAGTCAAAAGGATTTTGCAAATTATGTCGTAGCTCGCGCTTTAGTTCTACTGTTTTAGATATGTTCCTAGAGAAAATATAGTTGAAAGTTGATAGTAGCAATTATGCGGACAGTAGAAAGCTTATGTCCTTAATGCACTGCTCAGTGTGCTGAACCCCAAATGTCGTCTGTGGATGTTGCGAACATCGGACATACACGTTTTGATAACTATGTGATAGTTCAGTTAAATGGCATAAGTAAAGGCACCAAAGATGTTTTTCGAAACATCGCGGAACATATGAGATGTTTCGAGGGCTGAAATTAGGATTTCAGGCTCGTGCCCACGTCAAGAGGTATAAGACCTCCGATGATTTTCTTAGCCTGCAAACTCAGGGAGAAAAGCTCAATCATTGAGCTTGTGCTCAGATTGTCTGAGTGCAATAATCACTTGAATCGAATGGGAGTTGATCTTCCAGATGAGATAGTGCTGTTTCCCCAAAGTCATTGCCACCAAGCTGCTAGAGCTTCGTGATGAACTATAACATATCAAGGATAGAGATGATGATCCTTGAGGTATTCGCGTTGTTTGACATCGCGAAAGTAGAAATCAAGAAGGAGCATCAATTGTTGATGGTTGGTGAAACCACTAGTTTCAAGAAGGGCAAGGGCAAGAAGGGATACTTCATGAAACGGCAAATCAGCTGCTGCTCTAGTGAAGAAACCCAAGGTTGAACCCAAACCCGAGACTAAGTGCTTCTGTAATAAGGGAACAGCCACTGGAGCAGCATTACCCTAGATACTTGGTAGATGAGAAGGCTGGCAAGGTCGATAGAAGTATATTGGATATACATTATGTTAATGTATACTTTACTAGTACTCCTAGTAGCACCAGGGTATTAAGATACCGGTGCAGTTGCTAAGTGTTAGTAACTCGAAATAAAAGAGCTACGGAATAAACGGAGACTAGCTAAAGGTGAGCTGACGATATGTGTTGGAAGTGTTTCCAAGTTTGATGTGATCAAACATCGCACGCTCCCTCTACCGTCAAGATTATTATTAAACCTGAATAACTGTCATTGTGTGTTTGCGTTGAGCATAGACATGATTGGATTATGTCTATCACAATACGGTTATTCATTTAAGGAGAATAATGGTTACTCTATTTATTTGAATAACACCTTCAATGGTCTTGCACCTAAAGGAATGGTTTATTGAATCTCGATCGTAGTGATACACATTTTTCATGCCAAAAGATATAAGATAGTAATGATAGTAGCACTTACTTGTGGCACTGCCATGTAAGTCATAATGGTATAAAACGCATGAAGAAGCTCCATGTTGATGGATCTTTGGACTCACTCGTTTTTGAAAAGTTTGAGACATGCGAACCATGTCTATTGGTGTATACGCATGAAGAAACTTCATGCAGATGGATCGTTTGGACTCACTTGATTTTGAATCACTTGAGATATGAAAATCATACCACATGGGCAAGATGACTGAGAAGCCTCATTTTCAGTAAGATGAAACAAGATAGCAACTTGTTGGAAGTAACACATTTTGATGTGTCCAGTCCAATGAGTGCTGAGGCATGCAGTGAATATCGTTATGTTCTTACTTCACAGATGATTCGAGTAGATGTTGAGAATATTTACTTGATGAAACACAAGTCTGAATTATTGACTGGTTCAAGTAATTTCAGAGTGAAGTAGAAGATCATTGTGACAAGAGGATAAAATGTCTATGATATGATCATAGAGATGAATATCTGAGTTACGAGTTTTGGCACACAATTAAGACATTGTGGAAACTGTTTTGCAATTAATACCGCCTGGAACACCATAGTGTGATGGTGTGTCCGAACATCATAGTTGCACCCTATTGGATATGGTGCGTACCATGATGTCTCTTATCGAATTACCACTATTGTTCATGGGTTAGGCATTAGAGACAACCACATTCACTTTAAATAGGGCACCACGTAATTCCTTGAGATGACACCGTATGAATTATGGTCTAGAGAAACCTAAGTTGTTGTTTCTTAAAAGTTTGGGAGTGCGACGCTTATGTGAAAAAGTTTCAGGTTGATAAGCTCGAACCCAAAGCGGATAAAATGCATCTTCATAGGACACCCAAAACAGTTGGGTATACCTCCTGTCTCAGATCCGAAAGCAATAAAGGATTGTTTCTTGAATCGGGTCCTTTCTCGAGGAAAAGTTTGTCTCGGAAAGTTGAGTGGGAGGATGGTGGAGACTTGATGAGGTTATTGAACCGTCACTACAACTAGTGTGTAGCAGGGCACAGGAAGTTGTTCCTGTGGCACCTACACCAATTGAAGTGGAAGCTTATGATAGTGATCATGAAGCTTCGGATCAAGTCACTAACGAACCTCGTAGGATGACAAGGATATGTACTACTTCAGAATGGTACAGTAATCCTGTCTTGAAGGTCATGTTGCTAGACAACAATGAACCTACGAGCTGTGGAGAAGCGATGGTGGGCCCAAATTCCGACAAATGGTTAGAAGCCATGAAATCCGAGATAGGATCCATGTATCAGAACAAAGCATGGACTTTGGTGGACTTGCCCAATGATCGGCAAGCCATTGAGATAAATGGATCTTTAAGAAGAAGACGGACGTGGATGGTCATGTCACCATCTATGAAGCTCGACTTGTGGAGAAGAGTTTTTCACATGTTCAAGGAGTTGACTACGATGAGATTTTCTCATTCGTAGCGATGCTTAAGTCCGTCGGAATCACGTTAGCACAAGCTGCATTTATGAAATCTGGCAGATGGATGTCAAAACGAGTTTCCTTACCAGTCGTAAGGAAAGGTTGTATGCGATACAATCAGAAAGGTTTTGTCGGTCCTAAGGATGCTAAAAGGTATGCTAGCTCCAGCAGTCCTTCTAAGGACTGGAGTAAGCATCTCGGAGTTGGAATGTGCGCTTTGATGAGATGATCAAAGATTTTGGTGTATACAAAGTTTATGAGAAACTTGTATTTCCAAAGAAGTTAGTGGGAGCACTATAGAATTTCTGATAAATATATGTTGTTGACATATTGTTGATCAGAAATGACGTAGAATTTCTAGAAAGCATATAGGGTTATTTGGAAAATGTTTTTCAATGGAAAGCCTGGATTAAGCTACTTGAACATTGAGCATCAAGATCTATAAGGATAGATCAAAACGCTTAAATGGTACTTTCAAATGAGCACATACCTTGACTGATCTTGAAGGTGTTCAAGATGGATCAGTCAAAGAAGAAGTTCTTGCCTGAGTTGTAATGTACGAAGTTAAGACTTAAAGCTCGACCACGGCAGAATAGAGAGAAAGGACGATGGTCGTCCCCTATGCTTAAGACGTAGGCTCTTCAGTATGCTATGCTGTGTACCGCACCTAAAGTGTGCCTTGCCATGAGTCAGTCAAGGGGTACAAGAGTGATCCATGAATGGATCACAGGACAGCGGTCAAAGTTATCCTTAGTAACTAGTGGACTAAGGAATTTTCTTGATTATGGAGGTGGTAAAAGAGTTTGTCGTAAAGGGTTACGTCGATGCAAGCTTAACACCTATCCGGATAGCTCTGAGTAGAGATACCGGATACGTATAATGGAGGAAGAATTTAGAATAGCTCCAAGGAGAACAGTTATTTGGAATAGCTCCAAATAGAGCATGGTAGCTGCATCTAGGAGATGACATAGAGATTTGTAAAGCACACACGGATCTGAAAGGTCCAGACCCGTTGACTAAAACCTCTCTTACAAGCAAAACATGATCAAACCCCAGAACTCATTCAGTCTTATCACATGATGATGTGAACTAGTTTAGTGACACTAGTAAACTCTTTGGATGTTGGTCACATGGCGATGTGACCTGTCAGTGTTAATCACATGGCGATGTGAACTAGATTATTGACTCTAGTGCAAGTGGGAGATTGTTGGAAATATGCCCTAGAGGCAATAATAAATTGGTTATTATTATATTTCTTTGTTCATGATAATAGTCTTTTATTCATGCTATAACTGTATTATCCGGAAATCGTAATACACGTGTGAATACATAGACCACAATATGTCCCTAGTGAGCCTCTAGTTGACTAGCTCGTTGTGATCAACAGATAGTCATGGTTTCCTGACTATGGACATTGGATGTCGTTGATAACGGGATCACATCATTAGGAGAATGATGTGATGGACAAGACCCAATCCTAAGCCTAGCACAAAGATCGTGTAGTTTGTATGCTAAAGCTTTTCTAATGTCAAGTATCTTTTCCTTAGACCATGAGATTGTGCAACTCCCGGATACCGTAGGAGTGCTTTGGGTGTACCAAACGTCACAATGTAACTGGGTGGCTATAAAGGTGCATTATAGGTATCTCCGAAAGTGTCTATTGGGTTGGCACGAATCGAGACTGGGATTTGTCACTCCGTGTAAACGGAGAGGTATCTCTGGGCCCACTCGGTAGGACATCATCATAACGTGCACAATGTGACCAAGGGGTTGATCATGGGATGATGTGTTACGGAACGAGTAAAGAGACTTGCCGGTAACGAGATTGAACAAGGTATCGGTATACCGACGATCGAATCTCGGGCAAGTACAATACCGCTAGACAAAGGGAATTGCATACGGGATTGATTAAGTCCTTGACATCGTGGTTCATCCGATGAGATCATCGTGGAACATGTGGGAGCCAACATGGGTATCCAGATCCCGCTATTGGTTATTGACCGGAGAACGTCTCGGTCATGTCTGCATGTCTCCCGAACCCGTAGGGTCTACACACTTAAGGTTCGATGACGCTAGGGTTATAAAGGAAGTTTGTATGTGGTTACCGAATGTTTTTCGGAGTCCCGGATGAGATCTCGGACGTCACGAGGAGTTCCGGAATGGTCCGGAGGTAAAGATTTATATATGGGAAGTCCTGTTTTGGTCACCGGAAGAGTTTCGGGGTTTATCGGTAACGTACCGGGACCACCGGGAGGGTCCCGGGGGTCCACTAAGTCGGGCCACCAACCCCGGAGGCTTGCATGGGCCAAGAGTGGTGAGGGACCAGCCCCTTAGTGGGCTGGTGCGCCTCCCACAAGGGCCCATGCCGCCTAAGAGGTGGAAAGGGGGCAAACCCTATGGGGATATGGGCCTTAGGGCCCATATTGGTGCGCCTCCCTCTCCTCTCCCCTCTTGGCTGCCACCCCCTTTGCCATCTAGGGCTGCCGCCCCCCCTAGGGGTGGGAACCCTATAGGGGGGCGCACCCTCCTCCCTCTCCCCTATAAATAGTGAGGCATAGGGCTGCCCATAACACGCGATTTGATCTCTCGTTGGTGCAGCCCTGCGTCTCTTCTTCCTCCTCTTCTAGCCACGCTCCTCCACCACCACCACGCCGTTGTGCTGCTGCTGGACGGAGTCTTCCTCAACCTCTCCCTCTCTCCTTGCTGGATCAAGGCATGGGAGACGTCACCGGGCTGTACGTGTGTTGAACGCGGAGGTGCCGTCCATTCGGGACTAGGATCTCCGGTGATTTGGATCACGACGAGTACGACTCCATCAACCCCGTTCACTTGAACGCTTCCGCTTAGCGATCTACAAGGGTATGTAGATGCACTCTCCTTCCCCTCGTTGCTGGTTTCTCCATAGACAGATCTTGGTGACACGTAGGAAAATTTTGAATTTCTGCTACATTCCCCAACAAGTCGCCTGGGCACTCTTGAGCCCCAAAGGCATTGAAACATAGCAGAAGGCCCCAAACCAAGTAATAAATGTCGTTTTCTCCTGGTCCTTAACCGCCATCTTGATATGATGATAACCAGAGTAAGCATCCAAAAAACTCAAACGCTCACAACCCGCCGTAGCATCAATGATTTGATCAATACGAGGGAGAGCAAAAGGATCAGCTAATCCAGACACATACACCAAGTGTCGTTTTTCTTAAGCACAAGCATCGGGTTGGCCAACCACTCTGGATGAAAGACTTTGATGATAAACCCTGCTGCCAAAAGCTGGGCTACTTCTTCACCAATGGCCTTCCGCCTCTCTTCATTAAACCGCTGAAGGAACTGCTTGACCGATTTAAACTTTGGATCAATATTAAGAGTGTGCTTAGCGAGTTCTCTTGGTACACCCGACATGTCAGATGGTTTCCATGCAAAGATGTCCTGATTCTCATGGATGAACTCGATGAGTGCGCTTTCCTATTTGGGATCCAAATTAGCATTGATGCTGAACTGCTTGGATGAGTCGCCTGGAACGAAATCGACAAGCTTAGTCTCATCGGCCGACTTAAACTTCATAACCGACTCATGCTTTGTGGTTGGCATCTTTAAAGATGTCATGTCTGCTGGGTCAACATTGTCCTTGTAAAGTTTCAACTCTTCCGTGGCACAGACCGACTCAGCATAAGCCGTGTCACCTTCTTCACATTCCAAGGCTACCTTCCGGCTCCCGTGCACCATAATGGTTCCCTTATGACCCGACATCTTGAGCTGCAAGTACACATAATACGGCTGTGCCATGAATTTGACGTAAACCGGCCTCCCGAACAGAGCATGATACGGGCTCTGGATCTTGACCACTTCAAACGTCAATTTCTCAGCCCTGGAGTCATATTCATCCCCAATGGCTACCTCTAATTCGATCTTGCCGACCGGGTACGCTGACTTACCGGGTCCGACTCCATGGAACACAGTGTTGGACTGCTTAAGGTTATTATCAGTTAGCCCCATGCGACGGAAGGTCTCATAATAGAGGATATTGATGATGTTGCCTCCATCCATGAGCACTTTGGTGAATTTGTATCCACCCACTTGAGGGGCCACCACCAGGGCTAGGTGACCCAGATTATCAACCCGGGGAGGATGATCCTCTCTACTCCACACGATAGGCTGCTCAGACCACCTCAAATAACGAGGAATTGCCGGCTTAACTGTATTCGTAGCCCTCTTATGAAGATTTTGGCCCCGTTTACATAAATTGGTGGTAAACACATGATATTGCCCACCGTTCAGCTGCTTTGGATGGCTCTGGTATCCACCTTGCTGTTGTTGCTGACCGCCTTGACCAGACTGTTGGTTATATCCACCTTGGTTGCCCTGGGAACTTTGAAAATTGGGATTTGACCCACCACCCGGGCCATGAAAGCCGCCGCTACCTGAGCCGCCGCCCTGCCCATTGTTACCATAAAAAATGTTGGAATTTTTGAAGGCCTTCATGATCGCACAGTCCTTCCACAAATGGGTAGCCAGCTTCTGCTGAGTGTCGTGTCTCGGATAGGGCTCATTCAACAATTGCTCAAGTGTGGGACCTGACCCACCAGATCGGGGAGGTGGCCTCCCTTTGCGCCGCTGGTTGTTACCCTGTGCGCTGGTGTTAGCCACGAAATCCAAACTGCCATCAGCCTTACGTTTATTACCTCCTTGATTTGCCGGGTTGTGCTAAGGTCCATTGCCGTTGTCGTTCTTCTTTCCCTTCCCTGCCTTGTCATCATTAGACTCGCGATCCTTGGTACTATCAGAATCAGCATACTTAACGAGAGCCGCCATCAGCATGCCCATGGCATTACACTCGCGTTTGAGCCAGCCCAGATTTGTTTCGGAGGCAAGAAACAGCAATTTTTCTCCAACATTAAGACTGCAGAGCCGGCATCCATCTTATCAGATGAATGTATTATGGCTTTAACTCGGCGCACCCAATGGGTTGTAGAATCGCCCTCCTCTTGCTTGCAATTCGTCAGATCCATGATCGACATGGGCTACTTGCACGTGTCTTTGAAGTTCTGGATGAACCGAGCCTTTAACTCCGCCTAAGAGCTGATTGAATTAGGTGGCAGGCCTTTCAACTAGGTGCGGGCAGTTCCATCCAACATCATGCTGAAGTATTTAGCCATTGCAGCATCACTAACCTCCAACAACTCCATAGCCATCTCATAACTCTCAATCCACGCCCCAGGTTGTAAGTCGGCCGTGTAATTCGGCACCTTCCTAGGTCCCATAAAATCCTTGGGGATACGCTCGTTGCGTAGAGCCGACACTAGACAGGGGACTCCTCCGGTCCTGGTGGCTATACCTGCCTCAAGAGAGGTCGTCGGATAAACTGGATACGGCTGGTAAGCTGTAATTGAGCCGCCTGCTCAGCAGCTTGCTAAGCCGCCTGCTGAACCGCCCGCTCGGCCTCTTGCCGTATTCTGTCTTGATCCACCAAGTTAACAGCCTCATGACGTGTCGGGTGAAGCCCACCTGGCTGGTCACGGCGTCTGACGTTACTTGAAACGGCCGCCGAATCCATGTGCCTGCTACAACTCGGGCTTCGGCTTGGATGAGGGGTCGAGTGGATCCTGTCCCAACTGTATGAGTACGCCTCCTGCTGTGCCAAACTGTCTGAAGAAGTTCCCTGACCCGACGGGTTTCAACCGCCGCCGGAGAGTCACCATCAATTGGGAGAGCCGCCAATCGTGTAGCTGCCGCTATCATGTTCTCCAACGGGTTAGAATAGTGACCCGAGGGTGTGTGTACATACTGAGGCGGTGCCATGTTTACGCGAGGGGGTCCCATCACCTGCGGTTGAACCGGTGGGCTGTCTCCGGGTGTCGCAACATGATCCGCCCCTGCGCATAGAGAGAGCCACGGCAGGTTGCCTGTACGCGGAGAAAGCCACGGTGGGTTACTGGGCCATGCCCCTGGCGTGTGAAAAAGATTCCGAGGATCATAAACTGGGGGGAGTCTAGACTGAGTCTTCGGATGCCTCCTCCTCATGACCTCATTAGCCGCGTTCTGGTCCTACGT
Organism: Triticum aestivum; assembly: GCF_018294505.1. NCBI lineage: Eukaryota > Viridiplantae > Streptophyta > Magnoliopsida > Poales > Poaceae > Triticum > Triticum aestivum. Next base: position 488,200,902 of record NC_057813.1, read on the forward strand.
GAGCCAGAAGGTATGTGCCTGGATCTGCTGAGCCTGGAGATCTAGAGCCGCCCTCTCTACGGTGATCCTGACATCTTCCACTGCTAGGTCTTCTTTAGCCTGTGCCATATCCAATTTTAACTGCACCACCTCTACATCATGACGAGCCTGATCCGCCGGGTTAATGACGGCGGTTAACAGGGTGGTCAGCTTGTCTGTGAGATCCATCAACACCTGAGCCGGCGAGCACATAGGGCCTCCTGCCCCGGCTGCTACTGACCCGGAGGTTATGGCTTCTGCAGCTGTGGAATCTTGGACAGGTTGTGTGGCGGCCATGAAGATCCCAACCCTACTCGGTGGCTCAAGGCAATCCGGAATACTGCTGCCATCGGAACAACCCCCAAGCCCGCCGTCCTATAGTTGATACAACGAATCCGTCTCACCTGTGGACGACTCATCATCAGAGTAGATGTCCATCTCACCACCAGAGGCAGATCCTTCAGAAGGTCCTCCGTGGATGCATCCCATGAAGGTACGATTCACAGTCGGCGGAGCCCGGGCGGGTCTTGCACACTGAACCGTCTCGATGAGGTCGGTGCAGATGTCCGGTTCAGGGCCTGGCTCGCCAATCTTGCCGATGAAGACGTGGATTCCGCCGAAGGGGACCCGGTACCCGTACTCAATCGAGCCGGCTTCAGGGCCCCAGCCTGCATCGTCGATGTAGAGCTTGTCGCGACGACTCTTGGTCATCTGGACCATAGCGTATCCCTTGAGCCCTTCGAAGCTGCCCTTTAAGAACTTGAATCCACCGTGCGCTGGCCCCATGGTGGGCGCCAACTATTGTGGAATTGTCACGTCAGATGTCCTAAGGAACGGACTTCGTCGTGGAGCCATCGCAACCAGGAAGCTTGAATGGGTTAATCGGGACAAGAGACACGAGAGTTTTATACTAGTTCGGTCCCTTACGAAGAAGGTAAAAGCCTACGTCTAGTTGTGATGGGATTATTGGGGTTTCGATGACCAGGGAGCAAATACGCTTTGCATGAGTCTCGAGTTGTTGTTACTTGTCCTAAACCACCGTCGGGCCGTCCCTTTATATAGAGGTCGACGCCCAGCGGCTCTACAGAGTCCCGGCCGGCTTATACACAATATCTGTCTCGGTCTCTTAATCTTTCTTGTCTTACAATACAAGTCACACCTTAGGCAGTTTATCACTACGGGCCTTAAGTCGCCTCTGGGCCTTGGGCCCTTACTAAGTCGCTGTCTTCAATCTTGAGTGTTGGGCGTCAAGAATGCTTATAGGTATAACCCGGCCCCTTCTGGCGGGTCATACCTAATAGTTATATCCCCAACACTACCATAATCACTTCGTTTGTTCTCTGCTATTAGTGTCTTTGCAGTGACTCTTTGTTGCATGTTGAGGGATAGTTATGTGATCCAATTATGTTATTATTGTTGAGAGAACTTGCAGTAGTGAAAGTATGAACCCTAGGCCTTGTTTCCTACCATTGCAATACCGTTTGTGCTCACTTTTACAACTTGTTACCTTGTTGTTTTTATATTTTTAGATTACAAATACCTTTATCTACCATCCATATTGCACTTGTATCACCATCTCTTCGCCGAACTAGTGCACCTATACAATTTACCATTGTATTGGGTGTGTTGGGGACACAAGAGACTCTTTGTTATTTGGTTGCAGGGTTGCTTGAGAGAGACCATCTTCATCCTACGCCTCCCACAGATTGATAAACCTTAGGTCATCCACTTGAGGGAAATTTGCTACTGTCGTACAAACCTCTGCACTTGGAGGCCCAACAACGTCTACAAGAAGAAGGTTGTGTAGTAGACATCAGAGCCCAACATGAGCCAAATGCTGAGTATGATGGAGCCTCTGCCACAAGATGCTAAATATCCCAAGGAATTCTTTGTTGAAGACCTAGAGTATCTGCCCCGCACCATCTATCACATTATCAGGCGAACTCTGTGGCCCATCAAAGGACATTCTTCTTCAGCAAAGCTTGAAGGCTCAATGAAGACATTGGTCTTCTATATTCTCAATGGCATCAGCTTCAATGCTCAGGATTTCTTCATTCACCAAGTTGCTGCATCTGACTCAGATATATTTCGTCTAAAATTTTATGCTCCATGGGTAATGCATCTTATCAAGCTTCGCTCCACTGTTAACTATCACCCCTCTGCGTGCAACCATCTAATATTCGTGCCAGAGGTTGATATGTCTGTCGAAGCCATATACCCAGAGCCTGCCAATGTGGCAATTTATCTTCACAATGTCGATCGTCAAAGTTTCTCTCAACATGTTGAATTAGTTCATGCTGCCACTCGTGTTTATCCTTTGGCTGGAAATACACATGCACCTCATCGTGCCCATACTAAAGCCATTAAAGCACAATAGCTCAAAGGCCTCGGAATAGATCTCGTGTTCTCAATGACCGAGAGCTTCTCGTGGCCTTGCATTAGAAACACGATAAGCATCATTACTGGCTGAAGCGTCAGATGCAGAGTCTCTTGATGGATGTTAATCGCATTCGCAATCTCGCCACCAAGAATGCATTTGTCACTCATGAAACTTGTAGGCATTCGTGGAAGAGTCTGACACTACTCATTTCTGAAGATGATCTTCAGCAAGATGGCTTCACAGAGCAATTCAAGTTTGATTCCACTCCTCCCAGGAATGATGTCTTATGTTGGACTCCTTCACTCGAAGACTCTGTGTACTCCTCTTCGGCAGCAACTGTAAATGCCAGAGTCATCGATGATGAAGATGATGCTACATCACCAACACCCACTTTGGCGCGTATCAAAACTGCACTAGGCCCCTCTGCACCACCAAACTCAATCATCGACCCTGCTCCTTCTAGGAATGAGTAGACGCTCTATGTCTTCAAACCTTTTTGGTCATTACTGATAAAAGGGGGAGAAGCATATGAGTTGATAGTCTTCAAGCGTGTCCTTATGGGTGATTGCATTATTTTTGCCAAGTCTTACAACTCTTGTATTTTGATACATTTGGTTCTCTAAGTTGTAACACTTAAACTTAATGGTCGTCTGCTACTTTATTTGCTATTATGTGATGCGATGATAAATCCCGCATGAAGTCATTCTGCAGACGTCCATTTGTCATTATGCATATCATTATCTTTGTTATTTCTTATATGCATAATGCATTGTCTTCACACTTTGGATGATGGCCTCCACAAAGCAAAACCTGCCATGTGCATTTGCATTCAAACACAAATCATTTATATGCACATCTTCAGGGGGAGCCTCGTCTTATGTATGAAGACAATACTCACAACACTAAACTTTCACATACTTTTATCCCCGTTGAAAACTTCAACCAGTTTGTCATCAATCACCAAAAAGGGGGAGATTGTAAGTGCATCTAGTGCCACCCCTAGTTGGTTTTGGAGTATTGACGACAAACTTGGTTGAGGGACTAATGTGTTTGTGAGAATTGCAGGATAGCACAGGTAGTAGTCCCATATTGATTTGGTTTACCTACCAGAGATGACCCCTAAAAATGTGTGAAGACAATGAAGACAATGGTGGTATGTGAAGACATTCACATTGAAGACTATGACAGGAGAAGAAATCGCGTGAATACTATGGAACGCGAAGACATAGCTGTTTCGTTGTTTCCTTTTCTTCTTTATTGAGTCATAGGAACCACTGTACTGTTAAGTGGGGTCTAAGTGAACAAAGTGAGTGACTGATGTGATGCTCAACCAAATCCTATGTCTTCAAGCCAAGACAATGAGAGCAAATCTTATCCAGAACTGGATAAGTCAGCTTTACTTGTAGCCCAAGTCAAGCTGCAGTGTGTGTTCAAAATCTGACGGTTAGACACATGTCAGTTCCTTAGTGACCCAGGGTCATTTTGGAAAAATCAGGTCGGGTTGCCTCCTGACTATAAATAGCCCACCCCCGGCACCATAAATTGGTGGCTGCTCAGTGTTAGTGCACGGCTTTTGTCGTTTGAGAGCAACCCACCTCCGAACCCTTAGAGAGAGAATCCTTGCGAGGACAAAGCCCAAAACACCCAGAGCCAAAGAGTGTTAGGCATCACTGAAGTCTTTCTGTCCGCGTGATCTGAAGACTTATTACACTTGAGGATTGTGAATCCTCCAGCCGGTTAGGCGTCGCGTTCTGGGCATCCAAGAGTCATTGTGGATTGTCGGTGAACGAAGTCTGTGAAGGTTTGGAAGTCTCCCTTGAAGACTTACCAGAGTGATTGGGCGAGGACTAAGTGTTCTTATCTCATGGGGAATAAGGTGAAGACGCGGTCTTCTAAGTTGAATCTCAGCCTCCCTAACCAGACGTACAGTTATCACAACAACTGGAACTGGTCGAACAAATCCCTTGTCCTCTCCGAGCAACTGGTTATATCCTACCTCTCTTGCCTTACTTACAGTTTGTCTTCGTGAAGTCTTTTCCTACTTGCCTTATCTGTTTGGCTTCACTGAGTGAAGACTGTTGTCTGTTTGGCTTCATACTATCTTCCATCCTGATCCAATCTACCTAGCTGCTTATAGTCTTCGTGCTTTCACTTCATTGCTTACATGACTATGACTTGTGTAGTGTAGTCTACCTTCCGCTGCAAATCAATAGGTTCATTTCTATCGTTTGTCTTCGAAACACCCATGTTTTGAAGACTTTCATAAAAATCGCCTATTCACCCCCCCCCTCTAGTCGAATACTATCACTTTCAGGTTGACGCGGGGGCAATGCCGGATTGTCATCTCCCAGAGGATTCGGATAATGCACTACTGGAATCAACTTCTTTGTTGTCCGCCATGGCGGACGGCAAAGGCACAGTTCCCGGACGGCAAAGTCCTTTGCCGTCAGCCAGTGGACGGCAAACCGTCCGGCTGAACACGTGCCAGCAAAGGCCTTCTTTGTCATCCACTTCGTAGAAATGGACGGCAAAGGATTGTGCCGTCCGACATCCGAGGCCAGCAGACGGCAATGACGATGGACGTCAGCGGTGTGGGGTGAGAGCCGTTAGGGGGTTAACGGCGCTCTTTGCCGTCCGCTGACTGACGACAAAGAGCTTAGATGGGGCAGCACTGGGAAGCTGCCATGTGGCCTGCTATGCCGTCTGCCAGCAGACGGCTTAGATGGCCCTGTTTGCCAGGCCTATTTGGTCACTTTGCCGTCCGCTTGCATACGGCAAAATGACCAAATAGGCAGCGAGTGTTGCCATTACACAGGTGACTGCCATGTGTCCTATTTGTCCTCTGCTAGCGGACGTTAAAGAGGCTACACATCCCCTGCTTTTTATTTAAATCCAATTAATTAGACATGGTTTCAAACACAGATATACATGCATACATATCCAACATATCCAACAGCATGTCCAACAACATATTTGATCAAATCCAACAACATAGTTCAACAAAGTCCAACATATCCATGTATACATAACCACAAACAAATTTCCAACAACATATCCATATAGACATACATATCCAAACAAGTTTTCATAAAAAACAAGGAAGCACCAGAAGAATAGTACACTCCATGAATCCAAGCCTTCCTCATGTAAAGCAAATCTGCAAATTGGGAAAGATGAAAGTTAGAAGAAGAAGAAGAAGAAGAAGAAGAATACTAGTTAGAAGAAGAAGAAGAAGATGATTTTTTTCTTCTCTTTCTTTTTCTCCTCTCCTCTTCTTTAATTATCTTCCTCTTCTTCTAACTAAGGTAAGTAAAAATGCCATTTTATTGCTAAGCTAGGTAAAAATGCTAAGTGTAGGTCATTTTAGAGCTAAGCTAGGTAAATAGGTCATTTTGGAACTTAGTAAGGTTATTATGTCATTTTCAAAGAAAATAAGCTAAGTCTATATCATTTTGGACGTAACAAAGATTATCATGCCATTTTTGACCTAAGTATGCTAAGTATGTCATAAATGAACTGAATAAGCTAAGTATAGCTCATTTTTTATATAACTTAGGTAATTATGCCATTTAGGTGGAAAATAAGCTAAGTATCCATTTGTAAAGCAAAACATTAGAGAAAACTTACCCTCATCACAACAAATATGATGAAGATCGCAACTAAGGTAAAAATTGATTCAACGGCATAATGATACCAAGCCTCATTATCAATGGCATACTTTCTAATCTTCTTAACCTTCAGGCGCATTGCATCCATCTTCAAGCGCATTGCATTCATCTTCATCTTGTGATCATCGATGACATTGGCAACATACAAATCCAATGTCATCTTCTCTTCTTCAATTCTTTTAATTTTTTCTTTCAAATACTCATTTTATTTTTCAACTAAATTTAACTTCTCGACAAGAGGGTCGGTTTCAAATTCCGGTTCACATACCCCCTAGATTAAAATATCTCTATGTCAACTTGATGGCCATAATTTTCATAAATGCGAAATGCATCAAATAGTTATGAAAGAGAATTTACCACATCCGAATCATAAAGCGGGTGAGGGCCGACGGGGACGGACATTAAGACCATGGCACTATGTATAAGAAACAATCATACAAAGTAAGAAATTATACATACCAACTATATAAATCATACAAAGTACAACATAAAAATTTGAATACCTAATAATCACTATCGGTAATGACGTTCTCATCATCATCATTAATAAATGCATCATCATGTGGAAGGCCACCTTTACGTAATCGTTCAAGTATTGATAGGTCATCTGCAGCTATAACTTCTTCTTCTTCCGGCTCTTCTTGTTCCGGCTTAGGGTCGGATTCAGTATCGTTGTCTACTTCAATGTTCTAGGGTGGAGTAGAGCATTTCTTGAAATGTTTTTTTGGCAAGACGTGTTTCTTGGAAGAATTCTCCCTCGTATGTGTCTTGGTTATTGTGACGTTCATAATCCTCTTCACTGGGGGGAGGTGGTCTAACACGTGGCGGCACTTCATAAACGACATCCCAACCACTGAGATTTGGATCACTTTGACAGGCCCACGGTAGATAGAAAACTTGGGTAGCCTGTTGAGCTGTAATATAGACATCGGCAACATCCAAATGGGTGCTTTGTTTGATTTCGACTAGCCCTATATGTTCATGAGTCCTTCTAGTCTCCCTGGGATGGAACCAATAACATATGAAGACTATGACGTTTGGTGGATTTTCACCATAGAACATAAATTGCTTCAACTCTTCCATAATACTCGACACCTCCTTCGCCGATAGCAAAGACACAACAATTTGTAGACTTTCGGTCGGCTATAGATAGCTCTTTGCCATAGGTACGAAAGCGATACCCGATGATGTCGTAATTGTCAAATGAACGGACCTTATAGTCAAAACCATTAGCTACTTGTCTCAATTCGGCATCCATAATCTCTGAATTAGCCTACAAGTTTAATACAAAAGGATTGTTGCATTAGTCGCAAATTAGCCAAAGAAATGAAAGGGTCTAATGGAAATTCGCCTCCTTGCTTTGCCAGAAGCTCATACTCTTCGATGGAATCCTTTTGGATCATCGCTCCATATGAGAATATGGTGACATATCGACTGCATCAAATATCCAGGATAAGAGAAGTTCAAAGAAATTAGAAGTTGCGAAACAATGTAACAAGATCTTACTCGATGTACGGCCGCACTTCTGTTAGGTTGTTAAAGAGATACAGCAAAATGGCCCGCAATTCTTCAACATCCAACGATACTGGTTTCCAAGCACTGGATGGTGCAAGATTCCCTTTGAATAGGCTAAGGTTGGATTGACCCTTTTTAGGCTCGTTGGCATTGTACCGAGGCTTTGGATTATGCAAATGATGATTTTTGGCTTCATAGTGTGCTATCACGAAGTTTGACGCCTCCTCAGTGATGAATGACTCGGCCATCGATGCTTCTATTCTACGTTTATTTTTACATTTTGCTTGAAGCGTCTTCTGCATCCTCTCAGTTGAGTAGCACCAATGATTTTGCACGGCCCCCCAATCGTGCCTCGGTCGGGAGATGCAAAATCAAGTGTTGCATTGGGTTAAAGAAGCTTGGCGGAAAGATCATATCTAACTTGCAGATCAACTCCGGCGCCAACTGTTCCATTTCTTCTAGGAGGCCAGGCGATAGTTCTTTCGCACAAAGAACACGGAAGAAATAGCTCAGCTCTGCCTGTACTAGCCATTCGTCCTCAGGGATGAAGCCACGCAACATCACCGGCATTATCAGCTCTATCCATATGTGCCAATCATGACTTTTTAGACCAAATATTTTCAATTTATCAAGACTCGCTCCCCTATTTAGATTTACTGCATACCAATCGGGGAACATCAACTGCATTTTCACCCACAAAATAATTTCCTTCATAGCTGGCCTTCCAAGATTGAACCATGCCTTTGGCTTCTTCCAATTCCGCTTTCATTTCGGTTCTTGCATGTTTTGTAACGGTCTATCATAGAGCTCCTCTTGATCGTCTCTAGCCTTAGTATTATCCTTTGATTTCCCCTCTATGCCGAACAATGTACCAAAAATGGCTTCGGCGATATTCTTTTCAGTGTGCATCACATCGATGTTGTGTGGAGAAAGGAGGTCTTTGAAGTAAGGCAGATCATAGAAGCATGTCTTGTGAGTCCAGGCGTGTTCCTTATTATACCCCTTGAAATACCCTGGACACTCTGGATCTGGCTCGAGAGCATTTAACTGATCTAGGGTCTGTTGGCCTGTCAACGCAGGTGGTGCAGAGTGTTTGACAACTCTACCTTTCATGAAGT